>NC_031771.1:67744741-67751197 GCF_001522545.3 Parus major
CGCCCCCGCATCTCCCCCGCCGCCCACAAGGGGGCGCTTCTCAGCCCTCGCCCTTCCCCATTGTCTGCCCCGCCCCTTAGCCCCGCCCTTAGCCCCGCCCCTTAGCAGCAGTCCCGCCCCCTAGCAACGCCGTTCGGCACTGCCTGGGGCGTGGCCTGGAGGCGTGACCGGCGTGCGCGCCGGCCAATGGCAGCGCGAGGTGGGGGCGCGCCAGCCAATAGGAGCGAGGGGGCGTGTCCCCACAGCGGGAAGCGGGCAGCGGGAGCGGCGGGGTGAGCGGGGCATGGCGACACCGGAGGGGGACATCGAGGGGGGACATCGGGGACACCCGGGGGGTCGCGATGGGATCGGGGGAGCCCCGCGGAAGCGCGGCCGGGCCGCGGGTGATGGCGGAGAGAAAACCGGGCTGGGAGCGCTCGGGAAAGGGGCGGGGGGACAGACGCGGCCCCGGTGTCCCCTCGCGGTGTCCCCTTCTGGGGTCCCCTCCTGCTGTCACCCCGATCCCCAGGTCCGGTGACGCCTCTCGCCTCCCCCGCCCAGTGCGGCTTCAGACGCCCCCAAATCCCTGGATTTCCCCCCCTCCCTCGGGAGAAGCTCCCCCCTTCCAGCTCGGCTTTCTTTTATCCCGTTTTTTCCGAAATTTTGTTGTTTTTTTTCCCGTGGGTTTCCCGGCGTTTCGTTGGCGGGGCCGTTTTGGGGTTTCCACTTCCCAAATTCCTGCCGGCATTCCCGGTCCGGTCCTTCCAGGGAGGAGGAGGAGGTTTGACCCTCCGATTCCATCCAGGGCAATTTTTGGGGATGTCGCATCCCGAATTCCCGGCTGGCGGTGGGAATCTCCGCGCGCCGGTTATCCCGGGAAAAAGCGATTTGGGAAGGGCTCCAAGTTTGGGATCTGCGCTGCTGCTTCCAGCCTGGAAAAGATTCCCAAACCTCGGAGACGTTTTTTTGGGGGGATTAAAAAAAAGGGGGGGAAGAAACTGAGGCACGCGCGGGGGAGGGAATTCCCTAATTCCCGTTTTTCCCGGAGATTTGGGATGAGGGAATGCCCATTCCAGGCCCTGGCGCTGCCGCAGGCTCCTCCCCGCCAGGATCGCCACCACCTCGGGGCCACCTCGGGGCCACCACGGGGCCACCAAGGTGCCACCGCTGTCCCCTCAATGGGACGGAATTGGCGCCTTCCCATTCCCATCCCATTCCCGCAGAATTCCCGGACGATGCCCCCCGGCCGCTGAAGTTGGGGACAGCGACAGGGACGGACGGCGCAGGGGACAGATGGCGACAGCGGGCAAGGGTGAGTCCCCAGATCCCTTCCCTGTCCCCTGCCCGGATCCAGGGATTTGGGATTTTCCCGGAGTTTTGGGAGGGTCCCTTCTGTCCCTGGTGCTTCCCTCTGTCCCTATCCAGGGATTTGAGGGGTTTCCCGGAGTTTTTGGGGTCACTCTGCCCCATCCAGGGATTTGGCTGAGACGAATCCCGAGGAACCTTGGGGGGATTCCGGCTCCTTTGCGCTCCGGGAATTTCCTTGGGAATGGGGCTGGGGGCGGCTCCTTCCCGCTGGGATGAGGCCGGGAGAGCCTCAGGAGATTCCCAGGAAAAAAAAGAAAAGGGTTGGGGACATCCTGGAGGGGACCTTGTGCCCCCCCTGGGGGGGGACGCGGTGACCCCCAGGGTCCAGCAGGTTCTGATTCCATAAATCCCAGATCCAGGGGATTCCCTGCTCCCACAAATCCCAGATCCAGGGGATTCCCTGATCCCACAAATCCCAGACTCCCGATTTGGGATTCCCTGGTTGCTGTCCCCTCCCGAAGCCACCCAAAGTCCCCGGGCTGGGACTCCCCAATCCCGGCACAGCCTATTCCCGGCGGGAATTTTCCCGGGAAAAATTCCCACCTTCCTCCTGCTTCAATCCCACTCTTTCCAGAGGGTCCGTGCCCGGGAGGGGGTGGCCAAATGCTGTCCCCAAGTGCCACCAGGGTGACAACGGTTTATTTGGGATTACCGAGCTTTGGGATTCCCGGGCTGGGATCGGGATCCGGGATCCCCGCAGATCCTTTGGGATCGCCACGGTGCCACCCAGGAGGGTCCCCCGCGTGTCCCCACGTGTGTCCCCACGCTGTCACCGTGTCCCCTCGCTGTCACCGTGTCCCCTCGCTGTCACCCCCCCCTCCCACCCCGGAGTGCGGAAGGGGCTTTGGGGGCCGAACAATGGCGGGACCTTAAATCGCGGCTCATTAAATCGCGGCTCATTAAATCCCGGCTCATTAAATCCCGGGATTCCCGGCGCTGCCAGCACAAAGAGCCTTTTCTTCAGGCGACAAGGGAGGCGACAATCTGCTGCTGGCGGCGGTGACAATCTGCTGCCAGCTGGGAGCGGGGCCGGGGCTCGGCGGGAGGAGGAGGAGGAGGAGGAGGAGGAAGGGGCGGATTTTCCATGGAAGCGGCGCACGTGGAAAATCCCACGGGATTTGAGCCTCCGTGGGGACAGCGCTGTCCCCAAGCTGGTGGCCTCCCCCGCAGGGCCCTGGCGCTGTCCTGCTGGCTTTGTCACAGCCGTGTCACCTTGCCCGTGTCACCTTCCCCGTGGCACCGCTCGGGCCGAGGAGGGAGCAGAGCCTGCCAAGCCTGGGGACAATTGGGGACCCTTGGAGACACTTGGGGACCCTCTGGACATCAGCTGGTGGCCGGTCCCTGCTCAGAGGGGAGTTGGCTGTGGTCACCTCTGTCTCTCTGTCCCTGTGTCACTTGTCCTAAGGACATCAAAGGAGGGAGCGGAGCCTGCTGAGCCTGGGGACGTTTGGGGACCCTTGGGGACACCTGGGGACACTTGGGGACCCTCTGGACACCAGCTGGTGGCCGGTCCCTGCTTGGAGAGGAGCTGGCTGTCACCACATGTCCCCTGTGTCCCTGGTGACACAGGGAGGGGGTGACAGGGAAGCCCCTCCAGGTGCCACCACGCTCCGCCCGTGTCCCCAAGGCGAGGCCACCTCCCTTGGTGACGCGGCTGTGACCCGGGGCGGGGCTTTGTCACCTGCAGGCAGCAAGGCGAAGGGGACAGGAGTGCGCTTCGCCCCCGAGGGGACCCAGGGCCACCCCCAGGAGGGGACACAGGGCCACCACCCCCAGGAGGGGACCCACGGCCACGTCCACTTCCAGGAGCAGCTGCACGATTCGGCCGTGATGGTGACACAGGACAAGGACGGCCACTTCCTGGTCAAGGTTGGGGACAGGGGGACATCAGGGGGATGTCACCCTCCCCTGGGCACTCCAGGGCTCCCAACTCCCGAAAATTCCCGGATTTTGAGGCGTTCCCACCCCAGAATTCCGTGTTAATCCCTAAGGCTGCTCCTGAGGGCACCAACTCGGGATTGTCCCGTTCTTCCCCCAAATCCAGCGCCACATCTGGGTGGCTTTGGGGACACGTGGGGCACGTGGCACTGTCCCCTCTGCCCCATTCTGGGGACTCTGGGGCCGCTCTGGATCCCACCACAGCCATTCCCACCCTTTCCGAGTTATCCCGGCCACATTCCCGTGGGTGGCTCCCAAGGGCTCCGGGGGCGACGCCAGCGGAGGGGACGAGGTGCCACCCGCGGTGCCACCAACGTGTGGCACCTGCAGCTGCCACCAGCGCTGAGTCAGAGCCTCGTGGCGGGCGCGGGAGGCCGGAATTCCATCCCAAATCCGGCGCTCGCTCCGGGGGCGGCTGTTGTTGTTTTCCCACCGGAGCCCTGCGCGTGATCCGTAGGGATGAGGGGGTGGTGGTGCCACCCACGGGGACACGGGGACATGGGGAGGGGTCCCTGGTGGGGTCGGGATGTGCCTGGGAAAAGAAGATCCTGGCTTGTTTTGTTTTTTTTCCCCAGTGCCGAGCGTTTTTCCAGGGTTTTAAAAGGATAAATCCTGGAATGGTCTGGGGAGGGGAGAAGAGCTTGGAGCTCATTCGGTTCCTTGGGCATTCCCAGGGATCCAGGGGCAGCCAAAATCTGGGAATTGCAGCCCAGGCAGGAATTCCTTGCCAAGATCCCAGCCCAATCTCCCCTTTCCCAGTGGAAACCATCCCCTGGCTCCTGTCCCTCCCATTCCTTGTTCCCAGTCCCTCTCCAGCTCTTCAGGCTCTGGAAGGAGCTCCCTGGATCCTTTTCCAGCTGTTTGGGATGATCCCAGCCCATGGGGGATTTTGGGAATTCCACCCTCCTGATCCTGACCCTGGATTCTCCCTCAGGGATCATTCCCAGCTCACTCCCCTCCCAAAATGGCTTTTTCCAAGGCTCCGGAGGGCTCTGGTTTTTGTCATGACAGTGGAGAAATTCCATGGGAAGAGGCACTCCTGCCTTTTCCAGGAACGGCTGGAAAACCTCTCCCCGCTCCCGTGACATCCACGGATCGTTATTCCCAAAATTTCACCCCAAAATTCCATATTTTTGGGGGTTTTTTGGGGGGGAGGGGGGTGAAAAATCATCGTGTTTTTTACCTTTTCCTGATTTATTTCCTGAATTATTCCCTAAATTATTCCCTAAGTTATTTTTTTTTCCTGATTTTTTTAGGGCACAAATCCCATCCCTCCGGGATTTAATGGGGGAATGTTTAGGATACAATTCCTCTTCTCCAGGTGCTGTCCCCACCTTCCTGGGGACTCTTCGGTGTCCCTTGTCCCCAAGGCGGGGGAGGGGGGGTGACAATGCCCCCCTCCCCCCCTTTCCCACCCCATTATCCCGGTTTTCCAGGTGGGATTCCTGAAGATCCTCCACAAGTATGAGATCACCTTCCTGCTGCCCCCCGTGCCCAGGCTGGGGAAGGACATTTGTCCCCTCCCTGTCCCCAACCCCAACCTGCGCGTCATCAGCGTCACCTCCCTGCCAGAAGGTACCGTGTCCCCTCCGGTGTTCCCAATGTCCCCAAATCCCGTTATTTTGGTGTTGTTGGGATTCTCCTTTCCCGGAGGGGGGGCTCCAGACCCCGACAAGGGACTGGGAGGGGACAGGATTTGCTCCGAGAGGTGCCACCCTCCTCTTTGGGGACAATCGGTGCCACATCCGTGGGATCCGGGAGCGGGGCGGTGCCGGGGGACAGCGGAGCGTCACCCTGGGCTCGTGGCAGGATTTTGGGGACACGGGTTCCGCTCCGAGGTCACCGCAGGTCCCCGGGGCCACCTCGCTCCCATCCCAGTTGTCCCACGGCCAATGGATGCTGTTTCCCACGTCCCTGTCCCCTCGGGGCCCTCGGTGTCACAGGGCGGGGACCGGGTTTGTCCCACCCGCCGCTGGCTCCAATCCCAAAAAAAAAGGTTTGTTTGGAGATTCCCAACCGGGGCTGGGATCGGGATCGGGGCGGGAGGGGGACCGGGATGGGGATCGGGACTGGGATTGGAGCCGGGATCGGGACTGGGATTGGAGCCGGGATCAGGGCTGGGATTGGAGCAGGGATCGGGACTGGGATTGGAGCCGGGATCAGAGCTGGGACTGGAGCCGGGATCAGAGCTGGGACTGGAGCCGGGATCGGGACTGGGATTGGAGCCGGGATCGGGACTGGGATTGGAGCCGGGATCAGAGCTGGGACAGGAGCCGGGATCGGGACTGGGATTGGAGCCGGGATCAGAGCTGGGATTGGAGTCGGGAGCCAGGATCGGGACCGGGATCGGGACTGGGATTGGAGCCAGGATCAGAGCTGGGACTGGAGCCGGGATCAGGGCTGGGATTGGAGCTGGGATCGGGACTGGGATTGGAGCCGGGAGCCGGGATGGGGACTGGGATAAAGGCAGGATTCAGGACTAGGATTGGGACTGGGATTGGAGCCGGGAGCCAGGATTGGGACCGGGATTGGGACCGGGATCGGGGGTGGGATCAGAGCTGGAACTGGGACTGGGATGAAGGCTGGAATCAGGACCAGGACTGGAGCTGGGAGCTGGGAGCCGGGAGCTGGGATTTGAGCCGGGATCAGGACTGGGATTGGAGCCGGGAGGTGGGATTGGGACCAGGATTAACGCCAAGATCAGGAGTAGAACCAGGATCAGGGCCGGGATCAGGAACAGGACCAGAATTGCGGCCAAGATCACGAACGGGATCCGGAACAGGATCGGGATTGGAGCTGGGATTTCCTCAGGAGCCAGGGAAAGGAGCCCTGGGCAACTCCCAGGAGTGACGGTGGGGGGGGACAGCAGGGCAGGGAGGGGACAGTCAGCACAGGGAGGGGACAGCAGGGCAGGGAGGGGACAGTCAGCACAGCGAGGGGACAGCAGGGCAGGGAGAGGACAGTCAGGGAATATTCATGCAGGGTAGGAAGGATGGGAAGGACGAAGGGCAGGGAAGGGCAGGGAAAGTTCAGGAAGGGCAGAGAAAGTTCAGGAAGGGCAGGTAGGATAAGGAGGGTGCAGTCAGGGAAGGATAGGAAGGCACAGGCAGGATCAGGAAGGATCAGGAAAGCACAGGAAGGATCAGGAAGGCACAGGATGGATCAGGAAGG
>NC_031771.1:67751603-67756771 GCF_001522545.3 Parus major
AGGAAGGATCAGGAAGGCACAGGAAGGCACAGGCAGCGCTCCAGCAGCCCCTCCACGTCCCCGCTGCAGGGCACAGCGTGCGCTGCGAGTACACGGCGCACAAGGAGGGCGTGCTGAAGGAGGAGCTGCTCCTGGCCAGCCACAGCCCCGGCCACATCAAGGTCACCGTGCAGGCCCGGGTCATGGGTAAGGGCTTCTGGGGGACTTCTGGGGTCCCTCCCTGTCCCATCACCCCCACCAGGCCCCAGCCAGTCTTCCCAGTTGAGAAATCGTCCAAAACGGGTGATTTCATGCCAAAAAATTCCCCATCCCGGGGGTTGAGGAGAGCCCTGGCAAGGGGTGAAGGGAGGGGGTGGGGGGTGACCCCAATGTCCCCAGGGCTCCTGTGCCTGGGACCCCCCTGTGTCCCTGGGATGTCCCCTGTCCCTGGGACCCCTTTGTCATTGGGATTCCCCCTTTGTCACTGGGACCCCCAGTTTGTCACTGGGACCTCCCCTTTGTCCCTGGGATGTCCCCTTTGTCACTGGGACCCCTTTGTCATTAGGATATCCCCCATTTTTCACTGGGACCCCCCCTGTGTCTCTGGGACCTCTTTGTCCCTGGGATGTCCCCTTTGTCACTGGGACCAACCTCCCCTTCCCCGGTCCCTGGGACCCACCCTATAAACCCCAATACCCCTCATGCCCCCTGAGGTTGTCACCACCCCTGGTTGTCACCACAGCGGTGACACAAGGACGAGGGACAACACATCCCCCCAACCCAGCTGAGCCCCGGGATGCACAAACCCCCTGTGAGCCTAAACCCCACCCCCAAACCCCCTAAAAAAAGTGGGGTTCCCACCCTCCCCAAAGGGGACAGAGAGCTGTCCCCAAGCCGCGTGTCCCGATGTCCCCAGACCGTCACCACGGGACGCCGATGCTCCTGGACGGGGTGCGCTGCGTGGGAGCCGAGCTGGAATACGACTCCGAGCACAGCGACTGGCATGGCTTCGACTGACCCCAAAACCCCCCACCCCGGGGGTCCCCAAAGTCCCCAAAGCACAGGACGGTCCCCAAAGCGAGCGGGGGGACCCCGCTTGTCGCTGCTGCCGCTGCTTCGCCCTCACCCCGCAGCCCCAGTGGGGGGTTTTGGGGGAATTGTGCCTCTTGGGGTGGGAGTTTTTCCTCTTGTCTGGGGTGGGGGAGGAATTTTGCCTGTGGAATGTGGGGTGGGAGCAGGGAGTCCCCCCCGTGGCTCTGGGGTTGGGGCCACGTCCTCCAGCCGTGTCCTTGTGTTGCTGCCAGCGCCTCTTTTTTTGGGTTTTTCTCAGATTTTTCTTGTTTTTTTCCCCTCTTTTCCCATATTTTTTTTTTTTTACCCTCATGTTACAAGGACCAGGAGCAGTTTCAGGAGGTTTTATGTGCCTATATATATATATATATATATATATATATAAATATAAAGATATCTTACATGCCTGCAGGGGTTAAAGTACAAAATCCCACCTCGGGAAGGAGGAAAATCCCACTGGGAATGGGCCGGGAGCCTGGATCTCCTCCATGAACCTGCCCAGAGGGACAGAAGACACCCCCAGGTGGATGATCCCGAATAGTCCTGGACTGGGACTGGGACTATTTGGATGGGGAGGGATCATGAGGCAAATTCCAGTTCAAGGGGGGCCTGGAGAGGGTTGGGGGCAGGGCCTGGGGTCTCCAGGATAAGAGGGGTGTCTCAGTCTGCGAGGGAATCGAAGGTGCGAGGTCCTGGGATGGTCCTCACAATGACAGGAGGTCTCAGACGGGGTGGAAATTGGTGGTGGCATCTCCAGGAAGGTCTCAGTTGGACAGGAAGTCAATGGTGGCATCTCCAGGAGGGTCTCAGTTGGACAGGATTTGTTGGTGGCATCTCCAGGAGGGTCTCAGTTGGACAGGAAGTTGATGGTGGCATCTCCAAGAAGGTCTTAATTGGACAGGAAGTCAATGGTGGCATCTCCAGGATGGTCTCAGTTGGACAGGATTTGATGGTGGCACCTCCAGGAGGGTCTCAGTTGGACAGGAAGTCAATGGTGGCATCTCCAGGAGGATCTCAGTTGGACAGGAAGTCAATGGTGGCGTCTCCAGGACAGTCTCAGCTGGAAAGGATTTGATGGTAGCACCTCCAGGAGGGTCTCAGTTGGACAGGAAGTCAATGGTGGCATCTCCAGGAGGATCTCAGTTGGACAGGAAGTCAATGGTGGCGTCTCCAAGGAACCTTCTGTTGGACAGGAAGTTGATGGTGACAGGTCCTGGCGGTGTCCCCATGATGACAGCGGGGTCTGAGTTGGAGATTCAATGGTGCAGTCTCCAGGAAAGTCTCAGATGGACAGGAAGTCAATGGTGGCACATCCTGGGACCCCTCAGTTGGACAGGAAGTCAATGGTGGCACATCCTGGATAGTCTCAGTTGGACAGGAAGTCGATGGTGGCAGGTCCCAGGAACCCCTTGGACAGGAAGTCAATGGTGGTACATCCTGGGACCCCTCAGTTGGACAGGAAATTGATGGTGGCACATCCTGGATAGTCTCAGTTGGAGAGGAAATCGATGGTGGCAGGTCCCAGGGACTCCTCAGTCAGACAGGAAGTCGATGGTGGCACATCCTGGAGAGTCTTAGTTGGACAGGAAGTCGATGGTGGCCCTCACGCTGCGCGCCGTGCGCGTGTCCAGCGCAGTCACCTTGATCTCGGTGTCTCCAAACTGCATGCTGGTGCGGATCTCACGCCGGCCCCGCGCCGGGCCCGCGTCCCCCGTGTCCCCCAGCTCCAGGCTGATGGTTCCGCACTTCCTGACGCCGGGGTCGGTGATGTACACCACGTCATCGGTGTCACAGCAGTAGATGTTGATGATGGTCCGGCGCTGGCCGGGCCGGGCCGGGCAGTAGCTCCGCTGGACCACCTCGCCCAACGCCACCGACTGGTCCACGGTGACGAACTTCTCAAAGATGTCGGTGCACCAGTTCTTGCCCTCCTTGACCAGCAGCTTCTCCCGCGGGTGCTTTCCCTCCACGAACTTGTTGAGGACCCCCACGCCGTAGGTGAGCGGGGAGCGGCGCACCCGCACCACGCCGGGGTCCAGGCCAAAGAGCACGGCCCCTTTGAGGATGGTCAGCCCCACGTCCTGCGGGACAATGACCCGGCAGCGGTGGCCAAAGGCAGCCTGCACCGCCCGCTGCAGCATGGCCGACTCAGCGAAGCCGCCCACCAGGAACAGGAATTTGATGCCTTGGACCTCGGGTTTCTTCAGGAGGGTGTCTGGAGAGGGGGGAGATAAAAGGGGAGGTTTGGGATCAGGCTGGTGGAGAAGGGGTGGGGGGGATGGGGTGCCAGGGATGAGGGGAGTCCAGGAATGGGGGAAGTTCCAGGGGTGGAATGGGGACCCAGGGACAGGGATGGAGGTCCCAGGGACAATGGGGGATCCAGGGACAGGGAGGGTCCCAGGGACAATGGAGGATCCAGGGATAAAAAGTTCCCAGGGACAAGGGGGATCCCAAGAATGTGGAGGGCTCCAGGAATGGGGGATCCCAGGGACGAGGTGGGTTCCAGGGATGGAACGGGGCCCCAGGGACAGTTCCAGGGACAATGAGGGTTCCAGGGATAAAAGGTTCCCAGGGACAAGAGGGATCCCAAGGACAAAGAGGGCTCCAGGAATGGGAAATCACAGGGACAAGGTGGGTTCCAAGGATGGAGGGGGTTCCAGGGTCAGGGGTGGTCCCAGGGATGGAATGGGGGTTTCAGGGATAAAAGGTTCCCAGGGACAAGGGGGATCCCAAGGACAAGGAAGGCTCCAGGAATGGCAGATTGCTGGGACAAAGTGAGTCCCAGGGAGGGAATGGGGGTTCCAGGGTCAGGGGTGGTCCCAGGGACAAAGGGGGTCCCAGGGTGTGGGATTGTCCCATCAATGGGGGGATCTCAGGCATGGGATGGTCCCAAGGATGGGGGGCTCATAGGAACAGGGAAGGATTCCAGAGATGGGTACGATCCCAGGAATGGGGGTTTCCAGTAACGGGGAAGGTTCCAGCGATGGGGGATGATCCCAAGGACCAGGGGTGGGTTAGGACAGGGGTTCCCCATGGATGGGCACGTCCCCAGGCCCCACCGATGTGCTGGATGATGTGGGTGATAGTTGGCTGGAAGAGCTCACTCATGGCCTCGGGCGACATCCGCAGCATCCCTTGGGATGACCACTTCACCAGGTTGACACTGGGGATGGACAGCGGAACTAGGGGTGACCGAGAACTCCCTCCTGGTCCTTCCCTGTCCTCTTCCCTCCCACCCCAACACCTCTGTCCTGCCTTTCCCCCCTTCTCTCTCCCGCTTTCACCCCAACATCACTCCCTCCGTGTCCCCGCGCTCCCGATATGTCCCCAACCCGCGTCACCCCTCACTTGCTCTTGCGGAGCGCGGTCTCAACGTTTTGGCCACGGTGTTTGCGGTAGAAGTCGATGAAGGAGAAGGGCAGGGAGATATTGAGAGGGCTGGAGCGGCTCGGGGCGGCCGCGCGCTTCCGCGCCTCGAAGGCGATGGTCAGGTCCACCCAGGCCGCCGGGCGCTTGGCCTTGAAGGTGGCAATGAAATCGTCCCCGAAGATGTGGCACAGAAGCTTCTCGAAGGCCAGGTCCACACCCACGGCCCCGTAGGGACCTCCTGAAGGATGAGGGTGGGGTCAGGAGGTGGCCCCATGGTAGCCGTGTCCCCATGGTAGTCATGTCCCCCATCACTGCAGCCTCCCATATCTCCATGTCCCGATGTCCCCCACATGCCCATGTCCCCACGTCCCTGTGGTCCCTATGTCTGCCATCCCCATGTCCCTGTGGCACCCACAGCCCCATGTCCCCCAACCCCATGTCCCCGTGTCTCCTGTGTCCCCCATCCTGACATCCTCGTGTCCCCCATCACCACATCCCCCACATCCTCCGTGTCCCCGTGTCCTCCATGTCCCCCCCAACACCATATCCCCACATTCCCATGTCCCACATCCCCAAATCCCAACATCCCCACATCCTCAAGTCCCACACATCCCCGTGGCACCCCAACGATATCCCCATGTCCCCATCGCGATGGCATCCACGTCCCCAGGTCACCCCACACTCCCCCGTCCCCTCCACCCCAGCCCCTTGTCCCTCTATCCCCCCTCACCCACCATCCCTCTCCTCCC
>NC_031771.1:67756911-67759759 GCF_001522545.3 Parus major
GATTTGGGGTTCCAATCTGGGTTTGGGGTCTCAGCCCACGTTTGGGGTCCCAGCTCGAGTTTGGGGTCTGATTTCATATTTGAGGTCTGAGTTCAGGTTTGGGGTCTGAGTTCGGGTTTGGGGTCCCAGCCCGGATTTGGGGTCTGATTTCAGATTTGAGGTCTGAGTTCGGGTTTGGCGTCCCAGCTCGGGTTTGGGATCTCAGCCCGTGTTTGGGGTCTCAGCCCGTGTTTGAGGTACCAGCTCGGGTTTAGGGTTCCGGCTTGGGTTTGGGATCCCAGCCCGGATTTGGGGTCCAGCCAGAGTTTGGGATCCCAGCTCAGGTTTAGGATCTCTACCCGGGTTTGGGGTCTGAGTTCAGGTTTAGGGTCCCAGCCCGAATTTGGGGTCCCAGCCCGGATTTGAGGTCTTAGCCCAGATTTGAGGTTCCATCCCGGGTTTGGGGTCCCAGCCGGGATTTGAGATCCCAGCCCGGGTTTGGTGTCCCGGGAGGACCCCGGGGCGAGGGAAAAAAGGATGGAAAGGGACCCCCATCCCACCCGAGGCTTTGTAGAGCTCCTTCAGCGTCCCCTGCGGCTTCTCGATCTGGTGCACGGTCAAATCCACCGTCCCCCCGCCACAGTCGGCCACGATGTACCTGTCACCTGCACGGGGGGGACAGCGACAGGGTGGCAGCCACCCGCGGGGACACAGCGCTGCGCTTTTCCCGGGAAAACGGATCCTTAACCGAAACGTTGGGAATTGGGCGGAGAGACGAAGGAATGGGATGGAGGCAGGGAGACCCCCGCCCTTTCTGTGGGGTCAAGGGACAGGTGCCACCCGTGTCACCCCCATGGCAGAAGCGCCCTTGGGTGTTTGGGGGTGGCTCTGCCACCAAGGGGACATGCCAGGGGGACCCCTGGGATTTGGGAATCTCCAGTAGGGACCCACCCCACCCGTGTCCCCCCCTCGTACCTGCCTGCATCTCCGACCAGAGCTCGCCCACTCCCGACTCCACCAGGAAGGTGCGGCTGTGCCGGGATCGCCGGAGCTGCTCCCGGGCTGGGGGGGGGGGCAGAACCAGGGGTCGGCAGCGAGGTCAGGATCCCCCGCGTTTCCATGGGATCCACCCCAATTCCATGGGATCCTCCTCATTTCCATGGGATCCGCCCCATTCCCCGGGATCCGCCCCATTCCCGCTGTGGGGGCCGTGCTGGGAGCGCTGGTGACCGCTCCCCTCCAGGCGGGACCCCAAAAGGAGCCAGCTCCAGGATGGATGGGCTGATCCCGCTTTCCCGCTGCCCTGCTGGGATCCCAGAGGATCCCCCCGGATCCCACGGGATCACCTCGTGCCCACCCGTGATGCCACCTCCGGCCCGGACCCCACAGCCCGGGTGGGGTTTCCTCTGCTCCCCCTGTCCCGGGAACATCAAAGCCGCCCGGAAGAGCCGGGATGAGCTGGGAAAGGTGGGGTTATCCTGGGATATTTTTGGCACGCGGATAATTCCTCATCCTCGGGATCAGCGCGAGCAACCCCGTAAATCCCACGGGACCCCAAATTTCCATCTGGAGATCTCCATCTCAGTTGTGGGGCTCGATCCCAGCTGGGAAAACTGGGGTTGTCACAGGGATCCATCCTTGGGGGACAGTCCCTGGAGGTGGCCCAGGGACACGGGGTGGTGGCCTGGGTGGCACCGGTGGGGGGGACACGGCTTGGTGGCTTCTGGGAAAGCAGGAAAAAATGTCCTGGATTTGGGGAGGGGGGAGTGGGGTCTCTGGGAATAGGGTTTCTGGGAATGGGGGGGTCTGTGGGAATGGGGTATCCGGGAATGGGGGTTCTGGGAATGGGGTATCCGGGAATGGAGGTTCTGGGAATGGGGGAGGGTCTCTGGGAATGGGGGGCTCTGGGAATGAGGGGTCTCTGGGGCTGAGGATCTCTGGGAATGGGGGTGTGAGGATGGGAGGGTCTCTGGGAATGGGTTCTCTGGGGACAGGGGATCTCTGGGAATTGGGTTTCTGGCAATGGGGTGGTCTCTGGGGTAATGGGGTCTCTGGGAACGGGGTCTCTGGGGACAGGGGGTCTCTGGGGCTGAGGATCTCTGGGAATGGGGATGTGAGGATGGGAGGATCTCTGGGAACGGGGTCTCTGGGGACAGGGGCTCTCTAGCAATGGGGTTTCTGGCAATGGGGTGGTGTCTGGGGTTATGGGGTCTCTGGGAATGGGGTTTCTGGCAATGGGGTGGTCCCTGGGAATGGGGTCTCTGGGAATGGGTTCTCTGGGGACAGTGGGTCTCTAGCAATGGGGTTTCTGGCAATGGGAGGGTTTCTGGGGTTATGGGGTCTCTGGGAATGGAATCTCTGGGAATGGGGTCTCCGGGGATTTCCCCAGCCGTGGCAGTTGATGGACCCTGCAGATCCGGCATACAGGGCCAGATCCCATTCCCTGCTCCTCCAGGCCCCGGCCCCATCTTGACCCCATTCCCTGCGCCCCTCACCCTGCCGGAAGCTGGAATCGATGGGGTGGGGGCGCTCGGCCCCGTTGGCCGGGGCGCGGCAGCTGAGCTCGATCAGCTGGTGCAGCCGCAGCTTCCGGCAGTAAATGGAGGCGGCCTCGGGCTCCAGCGCGATCAGCAGCTGCTCCGGGGTCTCCGGGGACACCAGCCCGGCCTGCGGGGACACACGGTGACAGGCCGGGCAGGGAGTGGGGACTGGGGGCTCTTGGGGCGTGTCCCCGTCCCCTCGGTGCTCACCCGGATCTGGGATTGTGGAATGCTGGAGTGCCCAACACTCGCCAAATGTCGGAATGTTCACCCAAAAAGTCAACTGGCCAATCAGCCCCTCAGCCCTGAGAGCTCAACGCAAGCACCCA
>NC_031771.1:67761117-67774183 GCF_001522545.3 Parus major
CCAACCACACAACCAACCGAGGACCTCACCAGCCAACCAATGACCTCACATCCCAACCAACAACCCAGCCCATGACCTGACCACCTAACCAACCACCCAATCAATCAACTGCTCAATCATCCAACCACTCAACCAATGACCAAGTCAACCAGTGAACCAGCCAATGTCCTGAACACCAAAACAACAAACCAACCATCCAACAACCAACCAACCAACAACCAGCCAATGACCAGAGCACCAAACCAATCACCCAACCAACGACCACCTGCTCAACCAACCACCCAACCAGTGACCCAAGCATCAAACCAACCATCCAAGCACCCAACCACCACTCAACCAACAACCCAAACCAACCAATGCGCCGACTGCTCAACCATATCCAATCACCCAACAACTTTTGGTCGGTTTGGGTGGGAGGACACCTTAAATCCCATCCCATTCCCACCCCTGCCAGGGGCAGGGACACCTTCCACTATCCCAGGTGGATCCAAGCCCCAGTGTCCAACCTGGCCTTGAGCACTGCCAGGGATCCAGGGACAGCCACAGCAAATCTGGGAATTCCATCCCAGCCCCTCCCCACCCTCCCAGCCAGGAATTCCTTCCCAAGATCCCACCTAACCCTTTCCTCAGGCAGTGGGAATTCAGTTGGAGGGAGGAAGGGGATACTCCGGAGATCACAACTCCTTTGAGGGTCACCACCCTTCAGAGTCCCCCCACCTTGTAGGCTGCTTCCCGCATGAACTGCTTGGCCGGCTGCTTCCAGATGGCCGGCACGGTGAGGACCCAGCGGATGGCATCGTTCTCAGGCAGGGATGGGCACTGGTCCTTCAGCTCCTGCCAGGGGACAAGCAGGAGGTGACCCCTGGGGGCTTCCGGTCATGGAATGGTTTGGGTTGGGAGGGACCTTAAATCCCATCCAGTCCCACTCAGGGACGCCTTCCACCATCTCAGGTGACTCCAAGCCCCGATGTTCAACCTGGCCTTGGACACTTCCAGGGATCCAGGGGCAGCCACAGCAAATCTGGGAATTCCAGCCCAGCCCTTCCCCACCCTCACATGGAATGCGTGGAGAGGACACAGAGGATTCCATTTGGGAAGGAGAGGGAGGGATGGAGATGGCCCCACCTGCACCGCGTGCTGCTTGAAGAAGCGCAGCGCGTGGGCGAACACCTCCAGCGCCGGCATCTTCTTCCCATTGACAGCTTCCAGCTCGGTTTTCATGGTCAGATCCTGCAGAGAACAGCAAATGGATCACCCGAGGGGCTGGGGAGCGGCTGGATCCATCACCAAACCTCGGGAATTTGCTCATCCCCCTGAGCCAACCACAACAGCTGGACCTCAGGCACCTGAAGCTTTGTGCAGCCACATCCACCCAGCCTGGAGCATCTCTGATGGCAGAACCTCAAATTTGCGCCCTAAAATTGGCTAAAATGGGTTTTTTTTCCCAAACATTTCAATTCCCAGCCTGGCCAGGATCCCACCGGGAACATCATGATGGGAGCAGGGACTCACGGTGGTGCTGTGGATCTTCATCTTAAACTTCTCGAAGTAGAACCACTCGCGGGCCTCCTCAGGGTCCAGGTCGTGGTAGTAATCGCGGGCGGTGTAGCCGAAGCTGTGGAACGTCCCCTCCGGAGTCAGCAGGAGGCTGGTGGGGGTCTTCTGGTTGGCCACGCCCGGGTCCCCCCCTTCCCATTTCCTGCAAAGAGGAGCCGGAGCCGGTGAACTTCCAGGGAATGGGTCCTGCCAGGTTTAATTTGTTACTATGGGTGTGGTCTGAAGGACCTTAAAAGGGCACAAAGGAGGAGGAGTGATCCCACTCCATCCTCTGAGGGATTTCATGGAATTCCAGAATGGTTTGGGTTGGGAGGGACATTGAAGACCACCCAGTGCCACCCCCTGCAATGGCAGGGATGCCTTCCACCTTCCCAAGTGGATCCAATCCCAATGTCCAGCCTGGCCTTGGGCACTCCCAGGGATCCAGGGGCAGCCGGAGGAAATCTGAGAATTGCAGCCCAGGCAGGAATTCCTTGCCAAGATCCCAGCCCAATCTCCCCTTTCCCAGTGGAAGCCATTCCCTGGCTCCTGTCCCTGCAGCCCTTGGCCCCAGTCCCTCTCCAGCTCTCCTGGAGCCCCTGCAGGGACTCTCAGCATTCCCTGCATTTTGCCCTTCTCCAGGGGAACATTCCCAGCTCTCCCAGCCTGGCTCCAGAGCAGAGGGGCTCCAGCCCTTGGAGTATCCCCATTCCACACCTTCCACCAACCCAACTTCTGACCATTTTGGGGACATAAAAGTCCTTTCCCTGCTGCGAGAGCAGTTCCGGGGCCTCTGGCAGGTGCTCACCTCATCATGTGGATGGCCTCGGGATCGCTGGTGAAGCTGAAGGCGTAACCACTGGAGGTGGTGCCGAAGTCAATGGCCACCACCACGGAGAAGGACGGGGTCTGCTGGGAACGCGCCTCGCTCCGCTGGAAGGCAAGGAATGGGATCAAGCACTCAGCTGGGGCTGGCTGATACCAGGAAAGGAGTAAAAACCCCGGGAAGAGGTTCATTTTCCCAGGATTTTCAGGATTTTTCCCGGATTTTCACCCAGTTTGGTGATTCCCTGATGGGTGATTCTTCTTCTTACACACTGGGAAAAGCTTCTCCCATATTCCACGGGGTGGCTGTGGTCGTTCCCAAAGGCAATTTGGATGGGACACAGGGATTTGGGCAACCCTGGAGAGGGATGGATGCCCATGGGAGCACCCAGGGTGGTTGGGGGGATCCTGTTTTTATTTTGCTGAGCCCCCCTCATTTGGACCCTGAAATCAGAGCCGAGAGCCCAAATTCCTGTGTCCGGTCTCAGTCCGAGGGACATTGCCCCAGGTGTCCCCAAGATCACTCAGTCAAAAACTGTCCCTGTGTCCAATCTCACCTTGTCCCAGGTGTCCCCAAGGGTCCCCCAGCTGAAAATCCCCCTGACCCAGATGTTTTGGGATGTTCCCACCGCTGCTCCCACACTTTTCCTGTCCCCATGCCGTGTCCCTGTCCCTTCCCTCCGGGGCTGTCCCCTTGCCGAAGAAGCCGTGAGGATGTGACAAGGCCTCGTCCCCGTGTCACCACGGGAAGCTGAAAGCCTCGTTAACTTTTAATGTCCCCAGATTTGATAAGTGTGGACACGAGCTGGCCGGGAAAAGCGCCGGGATCAGCAGGGAAGAGGCGGCTGGCACAGGAATGTGCAGTGACAAGGAACTCCAGGGAGGATCCAGCTCTGGAACGCGGCCTCCCACACCCGGCAGCTCCAGGGGAGTGCGGGAGTTTTGTGGGGTTAAACTTTTCCTGGTGGGTCATTCCAGAGCTGGAAAACCCCTCCATCCTGGAAATCCCATGGATAAAGGTTCTAGGGATAGACTGAGCCATCCTGTGGGACTGGGGGTGATGGAGGCTGGACTGGGAGGGGGAGCAGCAACTGGGAAAGGACCAGAGGGGGAAACGACAAAGGGACAAAAGCCAGCTGCCCCTGGGGACCTCACAGTGGCCTTACTGGGACCCCACAACTGCCTTACTGGGACCCCACAGTGGTCTTACTGGGAACCCCATCCAAGCCTTACTGGGATCCCACAACTGTCTTACTGGGAACCCACAATGGCCGTACTGGGAACACCACATTGGCCTTACTGGGATCCCATAATGGCCTTACTGGGACCCCAAAATTGCCTTACTGGGACCTCACAACTGCCTTACCGGGACCCCACAGTGGTCTTACTGGGAACCCCATCCAAGCCTTACTGGGATCCCACAACTGCCTTACTGGGACCCCAAAACTGCCTTACTGGGAACCCCACACTGACCCTACTGGGGCCCCCAAAACAGCCATACTGCGACTTCATAATGACCTTACTGGGAACCCCATAATGGCCTTACTGGGACCCCACACTAGCCTTACTGGGACCCCTAAAGTGCCTTACTGGGAACACCATAATGGCCTTACTGGAACCCCAAAACTGCCTTACTGGGAACCCCATAGTGGCCTTACTGGGACCCCGATGGTCCTACTGGGAACCCCATAAAGGCCTTACTGGGAACCCCATAATGGCCTTACTGGGACCCCGATGGTCCTACTGGTCCCGCACTCACCGGTGACTGGGAAGGCGTCAGTGGGGCGATGCTGCAGCTGTCGTGGGGTGTCCCCGGGGAGCCGGGCGGGGACGGCGTCGGGCACCGCTCGCCGTTGGCACCTGGGGACATGGACAGGTGAGTCTGGGTGACCCCAATGCCCCCAGAGAACCGTCCCCACGGAGAGGCCATGTGGGACATCCTGATGGAGATGGATCTGGGTGGGAAAAGATCCCAGCCCTTCCCAAAGACCTTTCCCCAAGGAGAGACCACGCAGGACATCCCAATGGAGATGGATCCAGATGGGAAGGGATCCCAGCCCTTCCCAAAGACCCTTCCCCAAGGAGAGACCACGCGGGACATCCCGATGGAGACAGATCCGGGTGGGAAGGGATCCCAGCCCTTCCCAAAGACCCTTCCCCAAGGAGAGGCCATGTGGGACATCCCAATGGAGACGGATCCCAGTGGAAAGAGATCCCAGCCCTTCCCAAAGACCTTTCCCCAAGGAGAGACCACGCAGGACATCCCGATGGAGATGGATCCAGGTGAGAAGGGATCCCAGCCCTTCCCAAAGACCCTTCCCCAAGGAGAGACCACGTGGGACATCCCGATGGAGACAGATCCAGGTGGAAAGAGATCCCAGCCCTTCCCAAAGACCTTTCCCCAAGGAGAGACCACACAGGACATCCGGATGGAGATGGATCCAGGTGGGAAGGGATCCCAGCCCTTCCCAAAGATCCTTCCCCAAGGAGAGGCCATGTGGGACATCCCGAAGGAGACGGATCCCAGTGGGAAGGAATCCCAGCCCTTCCCAAAGACCCTTCTCCAAGGAGAGACCACGCGGGACATCCATCACATCCCGATGGAGACGGATCCAGGGTGGATGTGGTGGTGGAAGGGACAGAGTCACTGTGGGGGTTCCAGATGTGGAGTTGATAAAATCATGGAATGGTTGGAGCTGGGAAGGTCCCTAAATCCCATCCAGTGCCACCCCACCCATAGGCAGGGACATCTTCCATTATCCCAGGTGGCTCCAACATGGCCTTGGACACTTCCAGGGATAGGGAAGCTGCTCCGGGCCAGCAGCTGGAATGTTTGGGTTCAGTGGGAATGGGGGAAAACTTGGAAAGAGGGAAGGAAGTGACTGTGGTTCAAATCCATGGAGAACCAGCAAGGGAGGGTGGGTCCAGCTCAGACCCCTGGCCATGCTCCACAACATCCTGGTTTTCTGGAGACCCTGGAATCTCCTGCATGAGCCTGTGGTGATCCCAAAACCTGGGGGTGGGGACCTCAGGGATCCTGGGCACAGAGGATTTTTCCCTCCTCCCGGAGCCACCAGCCGTCCCTGTCCCCTCCAGGAGCAGAATTCCAGCCCCAGGGACATCCAATGTTCCCACAATCGGGATGGGATGAACCCCAGAGTTCCTGCCCCACACCAGGAACACAGGGCTGTCCCTCCCGCACTGTCCCAGGCATCTGGCTCCAATTAGCAGCCAGCATTAATTAATCACCGCCCACGAAAGAGCCGCTGGACCGGCTCCAGCTGGAAGGAGCCAGGGGAGCTGATGGAGCGGCTTTCCCAAGGGAACGGGATGGGGTGGAGTGTTGGGAATGGGGTGCGGGGTCTGGGCGGTGACACCGAGGAGGTGAAGGGACTGTCGGCCCCAAAACCTGGGCTTTGGGATTGCGGATCCTGCTGGGAATCTGCCGGGATCCTGCCGGGAATCTGCCGGGATCCTTCCGGGATCAGGGACGGGAGCAGGGATGAACAGCGCCCACCCCAAGCCGGGCTCCAGAGAGATTTGGGAACGGAGGAGGCTCCATGGTTGGACAGATTTGGGAACGGAGGGGCCCCATGGTTGGAGAAATTTGGGAACAGCGAAGGCTCCTCAGGGAAGAACAAAACTCCATCTCCTCTTTGCCAGAGTCCGGACAAACCCAGCCCGGCTCCCAGCACCACCAGTTTGCACTGGGACATCCACTGGGAAACCCTTGGGAAGCTCAGGAGCCCCAGGGAGCACCCAGGGAATGCTCTGGGATCCCCCAACAGCAGCAGGATTGGGATTGGGATTGGGATCGGGATTGGGACTGGGATTGGGACTGGGACTGGGACTGGGACTGGGGCTGGGATTGGGACTGGGACTGGGACTGGGATTGGGATTGGGATTGGGATTGGGACTGGGACTGGGATTGGGACTGGGACTGGGACTGGGATTGGGATTGGGATTGGGATTGGGACTGGGACTGGGACTGGGACTGGGACTGGGACTGGGACTGGGACTGGGATTGGGATTGGGATTGGTCTGATCCAAATTTTCCGTGTCTGGGAAGAGCCACATGACAGTGATTGTCCTGCCACCCCCGGAGCTGTGCGGGTGACACGTCTGCTGTCCCCTACACCTGCTCCCTAAGTGCCTTTCCCTGTATCCGTGTCTGTCCCATAAATATTTGATCCCGGACAAACGGGAACGGTCTCTCCTCTGCCTCCGCATGCGACAGAGCCGGGGGGAGCGGTGACCCCCCTGGGGAGCTCTGGAGAGTTTTGGACATGAAACCTCATTCCTGTGGAAAAGGATCAGGGTTGGGGGGAGGGAGAGGGGGAGTAATTCCTGGCGCATCCTCCGCACGCCTGGATTTGGGATGGCGGGATGAGGTTTGGGATGGTGGGGTCGGGTTTGGGATGGTGGGATGAGGTTTGGGATGGTGGGATGAGGTTTGGGATGGTGGGATGAGGTTTGGGATGGTGGGATGAGGTTTGGGATGGCGGGATTGGGTTTGGGATGGTGGGATCAGGTTTGGGATGGTGGGATGAGGTTTGGGATGGCAGGATAAGGTTTAGGATGGTAGGATCACATTTGGGATGGCAGGATCACATTTGGGATGACAGAATGAGATTTGGGATGATGGAATGAGGTTTGGGATGATAGAATGAGGTTTGGGATGGTGGCATCAGGTTTGGGATGGTGGGATCAGGTTTGGGATGAGGTTTGTGATGGCGGGATGAGGTTTGGGATGATGGAATGAGGTTTGGGATGGCAGGATCAGATTTGGGATGGCAGGATCAGATTTGGGATGGCAGGATGAGATTTGGGATGATGGAATGAGGTTTGAGATGGCAGGATCAGATTTGGGATGGCGGGATCAGGTTTCCTTCCACAGCTGGTTCCGGTTACCCCAGTGAAGCTGTGGAGGGGACACAGTGGGGACAGCAAGGGACACATAATGATCGTCTGGGGGGAGCCAGGGGACACCTCAGCCAGTGCCACCCCCCTGGGGACATCCTTACCCATCCGCAGGCTCTGCATCCCGGGCTCCAGGAGCATCGCCATGGCCTCGCTTCCCGCCTGGAAAAGGAAGGGACAAAATCCATCCCTGTGTCCCCTCGGCAGCCTGGGGTGGCCACGGTGTCCCCTCAGTGTCACCCCAGCCTTTCCCCCCCAAAAAAACACACCGGGGATGAGGCTGGGATTTGTAGGGTCGGCAGGAGGTGACCCCAAATCCCAGCTCACAACGGGGTGTGGGAGTGGCTGTCCCAGTTTGGGGCACAGGCCAGGATTGTCACCGTCCAGGGTGTCCCCGGCTGTCACAGCCGCTGTGGGGACAGGGACCCGAGTTCCCGTCACCGAGCAGGTCAGACAGATGTGCAGGATACAGATGTGCGGGGCACAGCTGTGTGGAAATCGCTGTTCCTGCACATTTCTCACCAAAACCCGGGGTTTTTTTTGGGGGGGGGGGGGGGGGGGGGGGGGGGGGTGGTCTGGGCTTGTTTAGGAAAAATCCCGATTTATTTTCCTGATGGAAACGCGGTGGCCAAAGGGATCCCGGCTCTTCCCAGGGATTGTGACCCGGCCTGGACCAGCTCCAAATCTTCTTCCCGGGATAACACCTCAGCTCCTGGCTCCCTTCCCGAGGCCACAGCCTCCTGCCACCTCCGAGCCCCCCAGCCCGCCCCGGCCGCTCTCATCCCACAAATCCAGAGGCTCGGGATAGGGCTGAGCTCATCGGGAGAGGCCTCGCCGCGAGCCAAACCCACCCACGAGAGCCGCCGGCCCCCGCAGCCTCCCCTCTTCCCAAAAAACCCCCTCGGGATACCAGCGGCAGGTGGGGAGGCTTTCCCTGGAATTGGGGGGGGTCCAGCTCTGGCCACCCCGGAGCTGAGGGCGGGGAAGGCGGTGCTGGTGGCCCTGGGGTGACACTGAGGGGGGTCCTGGTGGTGGTCCAGGGGCTTTTCCCACCAAAATGGGGCTTTTTCCACCAAAATGGGGCTTCCCAAGAGGTTCTCCCGCTCTGGAAATCAGCCCCCAATCCGGGATTTGTGACTTTTCCCAGCTGCCTGGGGCTCGGGTTGTGGTTTGGGATAGGCAGGGATGTCCCCAATGTCCCCAGCGCCGCCGTCCTGAGCTCCCACATCCCACGGGGGAGCCAGAGGGACACGCCCGCCCTTTTGGTGGCTCAGTGGCTTCATTCCCTGTCCCTCCGTGGCCATGGGGGCTCCAGGGGGTCACTCCGGGCTCTGGGTGGCCAAAATCCTCCTCCTGGCCTGGCAGGGGGTGGCCGACAGCCACATTTGTCCCCAAGGTGCCAGTCACCCCCCTGGCGAGGAGGGTGGGTGGCCTCAAGCCCCCGCGGTGTCCCCCGGCAGCGGGCGGTGACCACGCTGTTGTCACCCGGGGGACACCGGACGGAGCCCCCGACTCCGGGGGTCCCTCCCAGGGCAGGATCCCGGTGGCTCCCGGGTTCCCTCCAGCCGGAGCAGCGATTTTGAGGATTTTCCACCATTTCCTCCTCTGCGGGGGCTCACGGAAACGGGGAAAGGAAACAAAGTTTGGGACGGGATCAGGGCGGAGGAGGCAGGAGCGACACCGGGGCGGTGGCACGGCCAAGAGTGGCACGGGGACACCGGCTTGGCAGGGCATGGTGACCCCACAAACTCGGGGTGATCCCACAAACTCGGGGTGATACCACAAAGCTGGGGTGATTCCAGAACCTGGGGTGTCCCCAGAGCTCGGGGTGTCCCCACAACCTGGGGTGATTTCATAAAACCAGGGTGATTCCACAACTTGGGGTGATCCCACAACTCGGGGTGTCCCCAGAGCTCGGGGTGTCCCCAGAGCTTGGGGTGTCCTCAGAGCTCGGGGTGTCCCCACAACTCGGGGTGTCCCCAGNCCCCAGAGCTCGGGGTGTCCCCAGAGCTTGGGGTGTCCTCAGAGCTCGGGGTGTCCCCACAACTCGGGGTGTCCCCAGAGCTCGGGGTGTCCCCACAACTCGGGATGTTCCCAGAGCTTGGGGTGTCCTCAGAGCTCGGGGTGTCCCCACAACGCGGGGTGTCCCCATAAACCCCGGGTGTCCCCACAACTCGGGATGTCCCCAGAGCTCGGGATGTCCCCAGAGCTTGGGGTGTCCTCAGAGCTCGGGGTGTCCTCACAACGCGGGGTGTCCCCATAAACCCGGGGTGTCCCCACAACTCGGGGTGTCCCCATAAACCCGGGGTGTCCCCAGATCTCGGCACACCTGGGAGGCTCAGGGCTCCCATCCAGATGTGCTGGGACAGAAGGAGCTGTTTGTCCCCACGTCCCTGCTGTGCCAGGGCTGAGCGTGGCTCTGGGGTTGGGGACCCCTCCAAATCCTCCAGAGAAGCTTTTGGGGTTCCCTGGAGCCCTTTCCTGTCCCCTCGGCCGTGGCTGGGACACGGGAGCCACCCAGGGGTGTCCCCGGCGCCCCTGCACGGTGCTGGCACATTGTGGCACTGTCCCTGGGGCGTCCCCCATGACAACAGCGCTGTCCCCAAGGGTCGCAGCGGTGTCCCCCAGCACAGGACACACGGCGACAATGTCCGAGCGTCCATCCCCATTCCCCCCCCGTTCCCACAGCCCCCCCATTCCCACCGGGAAGACCCCGCGGAGTCCTGGCACCCCAAACCGGGCAGAGACCCCAGGGGCGGTGCCACCCTCACCTCGGCCAGGGGACAGGCCCGCTCCGCACGTCCCCAGGCCCTGCTGTCCCCCGGCCCCCGCCACCCCCGCCGGCCACTCACCGCTGTGCGGGGGGACACGGGTTGGGGACCCCTCGGCTTTGTCACTCGGGCTGTGCCCGCCGGGCTGGTGGCTCCGGCCGTCCCCGCCGTGCCCGCGGCTCTGTCCCCGTCGGGGCCCCGCGCAGCCCCCCGCGCTCCGGCTTCCTCCCACTCCCTGTCCCGGCCCAGGCAGCGCCTCAAATTGCAATTCCAGCTGCAGATGTGGGAGCGGGAGCAGCGGGAGGAGGAGGAGGAGGAGGAGGAGGCAGGGCCAGCCCCGGCCCCGCCGCGGCGGAACCTCCGCTCCCCGCCCGGCCACGGCCAGCGAGGGGGGACGAGGGTTCCCAAGGAGCCGGGGTGGGGGACACGCCACCCCCGCACCCCCCAGAGTCCTCCTGAAACTGTCTGAATCCATCGGCCGCGTTTGTCGCTGCGTGTCCCAGGTGGCTTCGGCTCTGTCCCCGCATCCAGCCCCGTCCCAAGTCCAGAGCTCGGGGTTATCCCGGGATTCTCCTCCCCGGGGTCTTTCCCATTCCCAAAGGGGGATCCTGGGTCGGGTTGTGCCGGGAAGCAGAGGAGGGGAGTCCGGGGAATGGGATCCGGTCCGGGATCCCAGATTTTGGATCAGAGTTGGGAGATCCCGAGGGTGGGAGCAGAGCCAGGGGATCCCAGATTTGGGATCAGAGCTGGGAGACCCCAAGAGAAGGAGGCTGACAAAGGGTCCATCCTGTCATTCCCAAAAATCTCCGTAACGGGAAGAATCCACCATGGGCACCTCAAAAGCACAGGCAGAATATTGGGATGATTCTGATAATTGAGATATTTGGGATCATTGGGATCATCGAGCTGAGGTAGTCGGGAGTGCTGAGACAGATTGGGATGATTTGGATAGTCGGGATCACTTGGATCACTGGGGTCCTTGAGATTGTCGGGATCTCTGAGATAATTTGGATATTAGGATCATTGGGATCATTGGGATCATGGGGATTGGTGAGACCGTTTGGGGAAATTGGGATAATTTGGATCACTGAGATTGTTGGGATCATTTGGATCATTGGGGTCACTGAGATCCTGGGTGGTTTGGGATCATTTTGTTTGCTGGGATCACTGAGATCATTGGAATTGTTGTGATCAAGCCCCTGAAATTATTGGGATCAAGCCCCTGGAATTATTGGGATCAAACCCCTGGAATTATTGGGATCAAACCCCTGGGATTATTGGGATCAAGCCCCTGTCCAGGAAAGCCTGGACCTGGAGCGGGATGTGCCAGGTGACTGGCGGTGACCACGGGGGTGACACCGGTGGGGGACACCAGGGAGGGGACAAAGGGTCACCTCCTGAGCCAGGAGACCTCCAGACCCCGAAGGGGACAGGTGGGAGAGGCATTTGGGATTTTACTGGGGCTGTTCCGGGATTTTTGGGGGTCCGGGGGCCCCAGCCGCCCCGGCCCCGCCTGGCACCGCTGTCCCGGAGCTGGGGAAGGTTCTGGAGGTGGGGACAGGGACAAGGCCGGGGGCTCCGCCCGTGTTTGCGTCCCTGGCGCCCCGACAGGGATGAGGTAGCGCTTTCCGGGAATTGAGGCCCGGCCCATGGAAATGCAGCCGGGACAGGAAACCCGGGATGAGGACGGAGAGCCGGGGCTGGAAGCGAGGCCGGAGCCCAGCCCGGACTCACAGCCGGTGTCCCCCAGCAATGTCCCCCAGCAGGACAGCGGGGTGGCACCGTGTCCCCGAGCTGGGGACAGGACGCGGACAGCCCCTCCCCTCCTGCCCGGCGCTCCCGGTTTGCTCCTTCCCAAACTTTTTATGGATAAACTGGGCCTTCCCGAGCCGGGACCTGCAGCGGCTCTTCATCATCATCACCATCACCATCATCATCCCCACCATCGCCTCCCTCCCGGCTGTCCGCACGGAGCTGGCGGGTCGGGACGGATCCTGGCACACCGAGGGACGTTGTCCCCAGCACACCGAGGTGACCCCGCGGGGAGGGGGTGCAGCCCCCCTCCTCTCCCGGAGCTCCGGGAGCAGAGCTGGATCCCACCCGGCCTGGGAAGGGCTGGATCGCTTCCTTCCCCCCGCCCCGCCAAGGGCAGCGCGCCCGCGGGGACGCGGTGCCACCCCAATTCCCACATTCCCGGCATCTATCCCATAAAAGCTGCCATTCCCAAATTCCCTGCCTCTATCCTATAAAAGCTGCCATTCCCACATTCCCTGCATCTATCCCATAAAAGCTGCCATTCCCAAATTCCCTGCCTCTATCCCATAAAAGCTGCCATTCCCAAATTCCTGGCCCCTATCCCATCCAAAATCTGCCATTCCCACATTCCCGGCTGCCCCTATCCCATAAAATCTGCCATTCCCAAATTCCCTGCCTCTGTCCCATAAAATCTGCCATTCCCACATTCCCAGATACCATCCCATCCAAAATCTGTCATTCCCAAATTCCTGGCCCCTATCCCATCCAAAATCTGCCATTCCCATATTCCCAGCATCTATCCCATCCAAAATCTGCCATTCCCACATTCCCGGGGCCCCTCCGGGGTCCCCCTGATGGGGATTTGGGGGATTTTGGGGTTGGAAAACCCCGAGAGGTCCCCGGAAAGCCCCGAGCTCGGGGAGGGGGGGGCACCCAAGGGCACCACGGGCACCACAGGCAGGCCTCAGTTTCCCCGCAGCATTCGTGAGCTCTTGCACACCCACAAAGACTCACGGTGTTCTTGCACACCCAAAGGGGCTCACGGTGTTCTTGCACACCCAAAGGGGCTCATGGTGTTCTTGCACACCCACACACACTCACGGTGTTCTTGCACACCCTCACATACTCACAGTGTTCTTGCACACCCACAGGGACAGAGAGTTTGCACTCCCATGAGTGCACACACGTGTGCCACACCCCATGTGCACAAACCCCCATTAACACACCCCATTCACACATCCCCATTTACACACCCCATT
>NC_031771.1:67774508-67778380 GCF_001522545.3 Parus major
GCACACACCCATTCACACACCCCATTTACACACCCCATGTGCACATACCCCATTTACACACCCCATTCACACACCCCATTCACACACCCCATTTATACACCCCATTCACACACCCCATTCACACACCCCATTCACACACCCCCATTTACACACCCCATTCACACACCCCATTCACACACCCCATTTACACACCCCATGTGCACACACCCCATTCACACACCCCATTTACACACCCCATTTACACACACCCATTTACACATCCCCATGTGCACACACCCCATTTACACACCCCATTCACACACCCCATTCACACACCCCATTCACACACCCCACTTACACACCCCATTTACACACCCCATTTACACACCCCATGTGCACATACCCCATTTACACACCCCATTCACTCATCCCATTCACACACCCCATTCATACACCCCATTTACACACCCCATTTACACACCCCATTTACACACCCCATTTACACACCCCATTTACACACCCCATTCATACACCCCATTCACACACCCCATTCACACACCCCACTTACACACCCCATTCACACACCCCATTCACACACCCCATTCACACACCCCATTTACACACCCCATTTACACACCCCATTCACACACCCCATTCACACACCCCATTCACACACCCCATTTACACACCCCATTCACACACCCCATTCACACACCCCATTCACACACCCCATTTACACACCCCTGTGCACACACCCCATTTACACACCCCATGTGCACTCACCCCATTCACACACCCCATTTACACACCCCATGTGCACAGACCCCATTCACACACTCCATGTGTGCGCACACCCCATTTACACATACACACACACATGCACACACACCCCTTCACACACACCCATTCACACATGTGCAAACACCAATTCACACACCCCCATGTGCACACACACCCCATTCACACACCCCATGTGCACGCACACACACACACAAACACACACACACACACACACACTTGTACACTTGCGTGCTCACACACCTCCACCCTTCCCCTCATGGTGCCCTTTGTGTCCCCTCCCCGGGTGCCACTGCCCTGGTGTCCCCCAGCCCCCTGTCCCCGTGTCCCCTCTCCGGGTGCCCCTGGCCGTGTCCTGGTGTCCCCCTGTCCCCATCTCCCCTCCCCGGGTGCCCCTGCCCTGGTGTCCCCCAGTCCCCTGTCCCCGTGTCCCCTCCCCGGGTGCCCCTGGCCGTGTCCTGGTATCCCCCTGTCCCCATGTGCCTTCCCCGGGTGCCCCTGGCCGTGCCCTGGTGTCCCCCTGTCCCCGTGTCCCCTCCCCGGGTGCCCCTGGCCGTGTCCTGGTGTCCCCCTGTCCCCGTGTCCCCTCTCCGGGTGCCCCTGGCCGTGTCCTGGTATCCCGCAGCCCCTCCTGAGGAAGAGGACGGTGAGGAGGAGGCAGCTGCAAACCATTACCGAGGGGAGGGGGCTGCTCCGGGGGTCCCGCCGTGCTCCCCCCGCTCCAGAGGCTCTTCCCAGCCCCGGGTCAGCCGGAGTTCTCCGGGAAAGGAAAACAAACCGTGAGGGGCACGGAACGGGGTGGGGGCTGCAGCAGCGCTGCCTCTGTGGGGTCCCCAAAGGGGGGGCTGGGGTCCCCAGGGCCCCCTCCCCGTGCCCAGCTGTGCACAGATGTGCCCCGGTGTCCCCCTCTCCGCTGTGACAGTCGCCACCGCTGGGGTGGGGACCCCACCCGAGCGTCCCTCCCCTCCACCAGGAGCCGGGATTTGGGAATGAAGGAGCCAGGCCAGCTTGGAGTGGGGGGCTGCAGCCTGGGAATGATTTTCCACAGGGATCTTTGTCTCCTCTTGTGAGGGGTTAAATCCAGAAATCCCTGTCCTGGAGTTGAGGGAGGGAAAAGTGACTCCCACCCTGTGTGGGATCCGTTCCCATTGGGATTCCAATGGGAATTGCCACCCCTCGGCAGCATTCCCATTTCCCACATATCCCGCTCCCCAGTATCCCCAGCGTTCCCAGTCCCTCTGCTCCTCCCGCCCTCTGGAGCACCCCAAACTCAGGGATCCCTCCTGGCTGGATGAGGCCACAGGGATTTGGGGAGCCAGGAATTCCCCAGGATCTCACAGCCCCTCTCAGTCACTGCCCACAGCCCCAGCCTCTCCTTGGGGAGGAAAATTGAGGATTTGGGTGGAAAACGGCTCTTCCCATTCTCCCGCATCCCTGCAGCAGGAAAAGGGGGGGCTCCCGCCGCCTCCAGCTGCCAGGACTGATGGTTCAGGTCCTGAAAAGCGTGAAAAGTGCAAAAATGAGGAGCAAAATGCAAAACGATGTCGCAAAGCGGGAACACGGATTGGGAACACGGATCCGGCGCGGATCAGCCGCCGCAATTCCCGCGTTCCCGGCGGTGCTGGAAGTGAGAGCGGTGTTGGGGACATCGATGTGACAGCAGCCGTCCCTGAGTGATGTTAAACACATCTTGCACTTTGGGATACTCATCCCTATCCCAGGAATCTTCAGGAGTGTGTGGGAGCGGTCAGGAGCATCCTGGACCCCCCACAGCAGCCAAAGATTCCCAAAGATTTGGCTCTGAGCTCTGCAGAGAGGTTTGGGATGGAAAAATGTCCCCGTGTCCTTCTCGGTGACATCCCTGGGGTGTTCCCTGGAGCTGGGAGCCCCTCAGGGGACACTGGGATGGGAGAGGATGCTTCAAACATTCCCGGAGAAGCTGTTTTCCCTGAACTCCCCCACGAGCGCAGGGAGTTCCAAGCCGCGGTTTTCCTGCCAGGATTTTTGGCAGGAACGGCCTTTTCCTGCCAAACTGGGATCTTTCCAACCCAAAGCTGCTGTTGTTGCTCCTCGCACCAAACCTCCCACGAATGGGAAAAGCCATTCCTCATCCCACTCTCTGTCCCTCAGCCTCTGGAATCACCGCGCCGGGATCTCCTGGCACCGAGGGGCTCATCCCAAGGATCCCGAGCAGCTCCCGGGGGTCCAGCAGGTGTGGAAAAGGGACACAGCCCCAACCCCAAAAAGGAAATGAGTCCTTGGGTCTGTGGGATGATTTTCCACCGGGAAAATCCCATCCCAGCAGCACCATAGGTGGGAGTGAGGGGGAACTTTGGGAATGGCCCCCTGGAGCTGAGGGTTTGATCCCTCCGGATTTGGGCCAGGATGGAGCAAGGGCAGCTCTGCGTCCCTGTGCTCCAGCATTCCGTGGTTGGATTCCCCACATTCCAGATCCAGGTCCCATCCCAGAGCTGGGAAAAACCGTATCCTGGCTGTGAGGATGGAGTGAGGCCATATCCAGCCCCAGGCCTCGGAGCAAAACATTCCCAAGCACCTTTATCACCCTGCATGGAACCTGGAGGGTGTTTGGAGCTCCTGGAATGTTCCGTGGGATGCCCTTGGAGCAGCCCCACTGCTGCGGGGTGCTGCTGGGACAGTCCCTGACGGAGCCACACCGGGAAGGACGGAGCATTATCCCAAGGGAATGTCATGGTTCTAGGGATGGGAGGATGGAGCATCATTCCAAAGAGCCAGGATGGGAATGTCGTGGCTCCAGGGGTTGGGAAGATGGAACATGATCCCAAGGAAGTGCAGGGACATTGTGGTTCCGGGTTTGGGAGGCTGGAGCATCATCCCAAGGGAGATGGGAATGTTGCAGCTCCAGGGGTGGAAGGATGGAGCATCATCCTGAGAGAGGATGGGGCTGAACTAGATCCAGGTCTGGGAATCTGGAGCATCCCAAACCTGGATGGAGCTGTCCTGGATCCAGGTCTGGGAATCTGGAGCATCATCCCAAACCTGGATGGAGCTGAACTGGATCCAGGTCTGGGAATCTGGAACATCATCCCAAACCTGGATGGAGCTGAACTGGATCT
>NC_031771.1:67778715-67782579 GCF_001522545.3 Parus major
TGGAACATCATCCCAAACCTGGATGGAGCTGAACTGGATCTGGGTCTGGGAATTTGGAACATCATCCCAAACCAGGATGGGGACATTGTGGCTCTGGGTGTGGGAGGATGGAGAATCCCCCTGAGGAAGGACGGGAATGTCGTGGCTCCAGGAGGATGGAGCATCATTCCAAGCCAGGACAGGGCTGCCGTAATTCCAGTTCTGGGAGGACAGAGCATCATCCTGACGGGGCTGTCCTGGACCCAGGTCCTGGAATCTGGACCATCCTCCCAAGCCAGGATGCGGCTGTGACAGCTGGATTTGGGATCCCCTCACGGACAGAGACCTCTGATGGGGAAAAGCAAACCCTGTGATTTTGGATTTGGGGCGATGCCACTGGTCCCTTGCAGTCCCCAGAGTGTCCCCACCTGGCCTAGGCACTGCGGCAGATTTCGGGAATCGGGAATTAGCGCAGCAGGAGCGGGGCTGTGTCATATCCCATTACCTCGGACTGTTATCGCTGCCGGTGTCGCAGGAATAATTCACATCCCATTCCTCCTCAGGGAGCCCTGCTCGCTCCGGAGCTAATGAGGCGTTTGGGATCAGTGACTCGAGACCGCTCCATCCTGGCCTTCCCAAAATGTAAAAGTCAGGTTTGTGCATTAGGAATGGATTTTCCACTTGGAAGCTCGCACACGTGGGAGTGGACAAGTCTCCGGGATGAGTGGAATCCGACCCAAAATGTTTCCTTGGAGCTGGGCAGCAGCTCAGCCTGAAATTCCTGCTGGAATAAGCCCAGGAACTGGGGTGGAAATTGGGGTTGGGGTTTGGGAATCTCTGGATTTTGAGGGCCACAAACATCCCCAAGGTGGAAATTGGAGCTTGGGGTTGTGAATCCCCGGATTTGAAGGATCCCAAACATCCCCAAGGTGGAAATTGGAGCTGGAGATTGTGAATCCCTGGATTTGAAGGATCCCAAACATCCCCAAGGTGGAAATTGGAGCTCGAGGTTGTGAATCCCTGGATTTGAAGGATCCCAAAGGGGAGCTGGGGGAACTGGGGGAGCTGCAGAACTGGGGGAGCTGGGGGAACTGGGGGACTGAGGGAACTGGGGAAACTGTGGGAACTGGGGGAACTGTGGGAACTGGGGAAACTGGGGAACTGGGGAAACTGGGGGAACTGAGGAAGCATGGGGAACTGGGGGAACTGGGGAAACAGGGGGAACTGGGAGGGACTGGGAGGGATTTGGGCCAGGGGGAGCTGGAGGAGAACCGGGGAAGAGCAGAAACCAGGAAGACCAGGGCGAACTGGGAATACTGAGCTGTGGAACTGTGCGGATCTGGGAGATCCAGGGGGTAATTGGGAAACCTGGGAAGGAGGGAATGAGGGGATTTGGGGCAGCCAGAAGAGCCGGGAGGAGCTGCAGGAGCCCAGCGGGATCCGGGAGGAGCCGAGGGGAGCCGGGAGCCGCCCAGCCTCACCGGGGGCCTCGTTCCCACCCCTGTGCCAAAGCAAACATTTCCCTGGCCCTGCCTGGAGCCGCGTTCCCAGGCCGGGGTGACCCTTGGCCGTGGGGACCGGGAGGGGTGGGGAGAAGGGCAGAATTCCACATCTGCCGCTCCCCCTTTGGAAGCCCGGCGGATTCCAGCCGGAGGGAATCCAGATGTTCGGGGTAGGGCATCCCCAACATCTGTCCGGGGTTGAGAAGCGCCAATGGAGGGGGACCTCGAGGATGTCCCGCTGCTCCCGGAGCATCCCAGCAGCCGGAATTCCCCCGTTTTTGGAAGCCCCAGAGCGCTTCCCAGTCCCCCCAGCCAAAGAAAAGCAGTCCGTGTTGACTCAGGTGCCAGGCGGGTGTCACCGCGGTGTCCCCGCCGAGCCCAGATTTATTTAATTTGTCCTTTTCCTTCAGCTTTTCACTCCAGGAAAGGGAAGGGAGGAATGCGGGAGGGGCTGGAGGGGAATCGGCCCCATCCCGCAGCGCTGCCTCATCTTCCTCCCGCTCCCTCCGCGGCCGCTGCTCCATGATGGGAAATGGAAATGGAAATGTTTCCCAGGGAATGTGGAGTTTTGCCCTGGATTTGGTGTCCCTGGCACAGCCCGCCACAGGACGAGTGATTTATTCCCACTCTTCCCATCACTGTTTTCCTCTCCCACAGCCGAATTCCCGGTTATCTCTCCGGCGCGCCGCCCATCCCACATTCCTCCTGGGCATGGAATGAGCTGCCTCCCGCTCCGCCCGCCCCGGGAATGAGAGCTGGGACCCCACGGGACCCCAAGGGAAGGGCTTTGTCCCGGGAAGGTGCTGGTCCCAGGAAAATGCGGGTCCCAGGAGGATGGTGGTCCCCAGGGAACATCTCAATGCCAGGAAGGTTCTCATTCCAAGGAAAATGCAGGTCCCAGGAGGATGGTGGTCCCCAGGAAGTTGTCATTCCCAGGAAGGTTCTCATTCCAAGGAAAATGCTGGTCCCAGGAGGGTGGTGGTGTCAGGAGGATGTTCGTTCCCAAGAGGATCCTGGTCCCCTGGAAGGTTCTGTTTCCCAGAAGGATCCTGGATCCCCCAGAAGGTTCCATTTCCCAGGAGGATCCTGGATCCCCCGGAATGTTCCGTTTCCCAGGAGGATCCTGATCCCCAGGATAATGCTGGCCCCCAGGAGGATGCTCAATTCCAGGAAAGTTCCATTTCCCAGAAGGATCCTGGATCCCCCAGAAGGTTCCATTTCCCAGGAGGATCCTGGATCCCCTGGAAGTTTCTTATTCCCAGAAGGATCCTGGATCCCCCAAAAGGTTCCATTTCCCAGCAGGATCCTGATCCCCAGGATAATGCTGGCCCCCAGGAGGATGCTCATTTCCAGGAAGGTTCCCATTCCCAGCAGGGTCCTGGATCCCCTGGAAGGTTCCATTTCCCAAGAGGATCCTGGGTCCTCAGGAAGGTTTCTTATTTCCAGAAGGATCCTGGGTCCTCTGGAAGGTTCCATTTCCCAGCAGGATCCTGGATCCCCTGGAAGGTTCCATTTCCCAGCAGGATCCTGGGTCCTCAGGAAGGTTTCATTTCCCAGAAGGATCCTGGATCCCCCAGAAGGTTCCCATTCCCAGGAGGAAGCCGATCCCCAGGCACAGCCACCCCTCCCTCCCTGCCCAGGAGACACACACAGGGTTTTCCATCCCTTTGCACCTTTCCCTGATTTTCCATTCATTTCAGCTTCCCGGGATGGTTCCCTTTTCCAGCTGGTCCCACCCTGGACCTGGAAAGAGGAACAGGATGGGGCATGCACAGCCCAGGGCCGGAGGGCTCCAGCAGCTCCCAAGTTTCTGTGGAGTTGGAACAACGTGAGCTGGCAACCCTGGATGTCCTGGAAAAGGGTGCAGGTATCCAAGGAAAGGGACTGGGATGGATCTGGATCCCTTCTGGATCCTTCTGGATCCCACTGCTGCCCACCACGGGATTGCCAGGAGAATCCTGGTGGATCCAGGAGTCCCATCCAGAGCTGGAAACACCCAGGGCTCAAGGGAGGGCAGCAGCCAAGGCACCGCGGGCACGGCGCTGCTCAGGGGAAGCAGAAAGGAAGCGGAGGCTCCGGAAGCGGGGGCAGAGAGAGGCTGGAGCAGGGTCAGGGTGCCCCAGCCTTTCCTGGCCAGGGCTGGGCGGCTGCTCCGGATGGGCATGGCCCTGGTGTGGATCACACGGAGCTCTCCTGGTGCCAGGACAGTGCACGGTGCTCCTGGCACAGGGCTGGCACAGATCCCAGTTCTGAGAGCCCACCGGGACTGGCACAGCTCCCAAATCCAGGATTTCACCAGGACTGGCAGCTCCCAAATCCAGGAGCCCACTGGGATTGGCACAGCTCCCAAATCCATGATTTCACCAGGACTGGCAGCTCCCAA
>NC_031771.1:67782614-67783682 GCF_001522545.3 Parus major
TGGCAGCTCCCAAATCCAGGATTTCACTAGGACTGGCACAGCTCCCAAATCCAGGAGCCCACCAGGACTGGCACAGCTCCCAGCTCCAGGAACCCACCCAGGACTGGCACAGCTCTGAAATCCAGGATTTCACTGGGATTTGCACAGCTCCCAGTCCAAAAGCCCACTTGGTCTGGCACCACACCAGGATTGGCACAAGTCCCATTTCCAAGAGTCCACTGGGATTGGCACAGCTCCCAGCTCCAGGAACCCATCCAGGTCTGGCACAGCTCCCATTCCATGGTCCCACCAGGATTGGCACAGCTCCCAGCTCCATGGTCCCACCAGGCCTGGCACAACTCCCACCTCCAGGAACCCACCAGGCCTGGCACAGCTCCCATTCCATGGTCCCACCAGGTCTGGCACAGCTCCCAGCTCCAAGAACTCGCCAGGATTGGCACAGCTCCCACACCAACAGCCCACAGCACTTGGCAGAGCTCCCACACCAAGATCCCACCAGGCCTGGCATAGATCCCAATTCCAAGACCCCCCAGGACTGGCACTGCTCTCAAACCCAAGAACCCACAGGCCTGGCACCGCTCCCATTTCATGATCCCACTAGGACTGGCACAGCTCCCAGTTCCAAAAGCTACCAGGCCTGGCACAGCTTTCAAATCCAAGAGCCCACCAGGACTGGCAAAAGTCACAAATCCAAGAGCCCACAAAGCCTGGCACAACTCCAAATTCCAAGATCCCACCAGGACTGGCACCGCTCCCAAATCCAGGAGTCCACCAGGCCTGGCACAGCTCCCAAATCCAGGAGTCCACCAGGCCTGGCACAGCTCCCAAATCCAGGAATCCACCAGGCCTGGCACAGTTCCCAAATCCAGGAGTCCACCAGGCCTGGCACAGTTCCCACACCAACAGCCTACCAAGACTGGCACAGCTCCCAGTTCCAGGATCCCATCAGGATTGGCACAACCCCCACCACAAGATCCCATCAGGCCAGATCCCGATTCCAAACGCCCACCGGGACTGGAACAGCTCCCAAATCCATGAGTCCACCAGGACTGGCACAGCCCCTAAATC
>NC_031771.1:67784146-67786776 GCF_001522545.3 Parus major
CCCACACCAGTGACCTCCTGGTGGGATCTGGGACCATTTCCCAGCTGGTGCCGGAGCCGGGGGGGCACCGGGGGCTGTGGGCATCTCCCTGCTGACTCAGCATCCTGCCTGGCATGGTGCCGGAGCGGCTGGGAAGAGCCCGAAGTGCCGCAGGGCACTTTCCCACGCTGCTGGGCCACGAGGTTGGGCACTGACCCCGAGTGGTGACCACAGGCCAGCCTCACCCTGTGCCACCAGTGCCACCAGTGCCACCACCCCGGGTGTCTTTGCTCCAGGTGGCAGAGGTCGGATCTGGATCCTGAGAATTCCTTTGGGAATTTCCACTGGCAGAGCCCTCTCCTGCCTTTGGGGACAGCTCCAACCATCCCAGGTGGATCCAATCCCAATGTCCAACCTGGCCTTGGACATTCCCAGGGATCCAGGGGCAGCCATGGGAAATCTGGGAATTGCAGAATCCCAGGCAGGAATTCCTTGCCAAGATCCCAGCCCAATCTCCCCTTTCCCAGTGGAAGCCATTCCCTGGCTCCTGTCCCTGCAGCCCTTGGCCCCAGTCCCTCTCCAGCTCTCCTGGAGCCCCTGAAGGGACTCTCAGCATTCCCTGCATTTCTCCCTTCTCCAGGGGAACATTCCCAGCTCTCCCAGAGCTGAGTTGCTCCAGCCCTCACAGCATCCAGCATTCCCAGGACAACCAGGATCCATCTCGGTGACATGGGAGGACAAACACCATCACTCCCAACATTCCCCTTTCCTTCATTCCCAGTTTATCCACAAGCCACACAACCCAGGATATTCCAGGGGTGGGTTGGGATCAGTTTTCCTGGCTGTGTTCCCCCAATTCCCAGTGAAATTCCAACCCTCCCCAAGCAGGGTGAGGACAGGGCTGCCCTCGATTCCATCCAAGACACAACAAAAACATTCCCGAATTATCAGCACAAATCCCAAACCCTTCCCACAGGGAACAAACACAACCCTGCCCCAGCCCCACCAGCAGGACCCAAAACCTGGAGACCTTGGAGCATTCCAAACCCACCCTGGCCCCCAAAACCCAGAATTAGGGAAAAGGTGCTGCTGTCACTTCCCAGAATCAGGGCAGGGACATTGAAGAGGGAAGTGCTGCGGTTTGGAGCTCCTCACCCTCCTCCTCCTCCTCCCCCGGCCGATAAAGGGACGTCCCTGAGCGCGGGGACAGGCGACTTCCCGATGTCACCGCTCCGGAGGTGGCACTGCCGGAGCCACCGCCAGGTAACACCATGGTTCTCCAGGGATGGGAAAGGACGGGAATTCTGGGATGGGGGGTGGGAGTGGAGGATCCCTTTGGGATGAGCCTCGTCCATCTCCTGCCAGGAGCCAGGGAAATACCTGGAACTCCAGGAATCGGATCCAGGCTTGGAGGGGGTGACATCCATCCTTTATCCCGGGGAAGGGTGTCCCACCAGCCCATGGTCCCTGCTTCTCTCTTTTTTGGGATGTGATGGAGCTGAAGTGTCCCACACCAGGAATGTCCCCTCTCCGTGCTCATTCCTGTGCCAAAAAATGACTTTTAAACTGCAGGGATAAGTGGGAGATTGGAAGAAAATTCCTCCCTCTGAGGGTGGGAAGGTTCCGGAATGGAATTCCCAGATTTGCTGTGGCTGCCCCATTCCTGGAAGTGTCCAAGGCCAGGTTGGACAGGGTTTGGAGCCACCTGGGATGGTGGAAGGTGTCGCTGCCCATGGGAATGAGATGAGATTTCAACCCCTCCCATCCCAACCCTTTCCTTAAGTCCCATTTAGGGACACCAGGGACACCTTCCCCTCCCCAGATCTCTCCGAGCCCCCTCCAGCCCCACTCCAAAAGTGTTTTCCTGGAAATCTTTACAACCCTTGGAATTACAAGCGCAGCAGGGCCCCACCACGGGCCACTGCTCTCGTTAGATCCCCGTCCCAAGGGATCCCATCCTGCCCTTTGAGGCCCCCAGGAATCGAAAGCCCGGAGAAGAAACGAAACTTGGCAGCAGCACCAGCTGGGGGCTGGATCCCGGCTCTTCCTTCCCCTTCCGGCACAAATCCCGTGACAATTTGTGGCTTCACATCGTCCCCCCTCCGAGCATCGACACCCAGGGGACACCCCAGACATTCCCTGTGCTCGTAGCCTGGGACAAAATCCCAAGCCAAGCTCTCGGGAGCGGGAAATCCACCCCGAAATCCAAGGAGCAGCAAGGAAATTGGATACAGATGTGGAAAAAGGAGGTATCAGCGAAGGAGGGAATGGTGGAGAGGGAAAGGCCGGAGCGGGGGGCTGGGAGAGGCCTCGTTCCTCAGGGAGAGCCCCAGGAGTGCTCAGGGAAGAATCGAAACTCGCAGCAATCCGATCGTGGATTTCCGTGATCCTGGGAAACATTTCAGGGTGAAATTACTCTGGTTTGTCCCAGAGTGATGAGGGGTGAAGGAAAGGAATGGCAGGAGTTTGTCTGGAGCTGCAAAAAGCCGTAAAACATTTTAAATAATTCTCTGTTTATTTTTGGGTTTCCTCTTCTTTTCCTTTTCTTGGTTTCCCCTTTTTCTTTTTCTTTTTCTTTTTCTTTTTCTTTTTCTTTTTCTTTTTCTTTTTCTTTTTCTTTTTCTTTTTCTTTTTCTTTTTCTTTTTCTTTT
>NC_031771.1:67787501-67794239 GCF_001522545.3 Parus major
TCTTTCCCCTTTCCTCTTTCCCCTTTCCCCTTTCCCCTTTCCCCTTTCTTTTTATTTTCCTCCCCGTCTTGGGGACTGTTCTGATTCCATCAGCGCTTCCATCACAATTTATCCCACAGGGATCCATCCCACCCACTCCAAGGTCCTCAGCCACCTCCTCTTGTCCCCAGAGTCCCGTGTGCCAGCGTGACCCCGTGTCCCCTGTGTCCCCAGTGTCCCCCAGCAGTGTCACCATGTGCCTGCCCCGCTGCCTCCTGCTCCTGGCCAGCCTCATCCCGCCAGGTATGGGGACAACGACACCCTCGGGATTGTCCCCTGCGGCGCTGGAGGCCGGGATTGGCCCCAGCATGGGTGGGAGTGGGAGCCAGGATGGAATCTGGGGGAACCCAAGGCTGCTCCTGGCACAGCGAATGCTCCTGGGGGGATTCGCCGTGATCCCAAGCTCCTGACGGGCAGGGATGGGGTGACAAGGGGACAGCCAGGCCATGGGAGCAAGAACAAGGAGCCAGGGTGAGGAAACAGGGTGAGGAAATAAATTCGGGAGCTCAAGTGATCACTTCCCCCTTTTTCCTCATTATTTAGGCCCAAAAGATCCAGCTTTTCCCAGCTATCTCCCCCTTCCCCACCCCAAAACCTCCTCTTGGGGGGGTTTATCCCAAATCCCGCCTCCTCTCCCACCTTCTCCATCAAGCACAGGTCCCGTGCTTGTCCTCAAAGTGTCCCCAACATGTCCTGGAGGGAAGTGGGGACACTTCTGGCTCCCTGATCCCCGTTTTCCCTGGCACAGCCCTCGGCTCCTGGGGGGTCTCATACCCCGAGTCCCTGCAGGCCAGTGGGGGGTCCTGCCTGGTTGTCCCCTGCACCTTCAGCTACCCCACGGATGTGACAACCGCCGACGGCATCGTGGCCATCTGGTACAAGGACTACGATGGCCAGCGGACGCTGGTGTTCCACTCCACCACTCCCCAGGATGTGGATCCCCGTTTTGGGGGTCGTGCCCAGCTCCTGGGGGACCCCATGGCCCGGAATTGCACCCTGCTGCTGCGGGGGGTGACACCAGGGGACAGTGGCCTCTACAGGTTCCGCTTCGAGATCATCAACGGCGACCGCTGGTCGGCGTCGCGGGATGTGACCCTGAGCGTTTCGGGTGGGTAAAACACCGAAATTCCCCCAAAAAAATCCCCTTCTTGCCCATTCCATGAGGTCATCCTGGCCTCTGCTCTCCATCCCAGAGGATCTGGAGAGTCCCAGCGTCACCAGCAGTGAGGAGCAGACCGAGGGACAAAGGTCCACCTTGCAGTGCTCCACGCCCTACGTTTGTCCCGGGGGTGACATCGTCCTGCGCTGGGAGGGCTACGACCCCCGGGTGTCCGAGGTGTCCGGCCGCATCCAGCTGGACACCAGCGGGGTCAGCCACCAGGTGAACCTGACCAGCTCCTTCTCCTGGAAGGACCATTCCAAGAAGCTGCTCTGCGAGGTTTCCGACGGATCCAAGAGGGCGAGCACGGAGGTGGTGCTGCGGGTCAGGCGTACGTGGGGTGGGGACAGGGGACACCTCTGCCACGGCCACCACGGCCAGGTCCCCCTCCTGCCACCCCCTCCTGCCCTGCGGCATTTTCCTCCTGCTTCTCCCTCCCTTTCCTGCTCCCTGGCCACTTCTGTCCCTTAGGTGCCACCTCGTGTCACCCACCTCCCCTCTCCCCTGCCCCAGGGCGGTGACACCGCATCCCTCTGTGCCCCCCTAGACACCCCCAAGGACACCCGGGTGTCGCTGAGCCCATCCTCGGGGAACATCGGCGTGGGTGACACGGTGACGCTGAGCTGTGAGGTTGGCAGCAGCCACCCGCCGGTCTCGGGGTACCACTGGTACAAGGACGGGGTGGCCGTGGGCACCGAGCGGGTGCTGGCCCTGCGGGGCGTGCGCCGCCAGGACCACGGGCGGTACCGCTGCGAGGCCCAGAACGTCCTCGGCATCGGGGTGTCACCTGATGTCACCCTCCGCGTGTTCTGTAAGTGCCACGGGAGCTCTGCCGGGCTGGGACATCCGTGTCCGAGTGTCCCACGTTGGGGTGGGGTGGGGTGGGCTGGGATGGATGGAGGAGGCTGGTGCTGCTGGAGGTCCGGGAATTGGGGTGTCCGTGCAGGAGGACGGTGGTGGCCCCGTTCCGCTTCACCTGTGTCCCTTGTCCTCGTGATCCCAAAAAACAGGGCGGGATTTCCAGCCAAGGGAAATCTGGGAAGGGTTTGGGAGCTCGTGGAGATGCAGAGCTGTGGTGGGAAGGGACCTCATGGATCATTCCCACCCCTGCCGTGTGCAGGGGCACTTCCTGCTATCCCAGCTGGATCCAGGTCGTGTCCAAGCTGGCCTCGGACATTTTCAGGGATCCGGGGGGCAGCCACGGCTTCTCTGGGAATTCCAGCCCCTTCCCACCCCCTCAGGGAAGGGAAGAGGTTCCTGTTCCCAGCAGATCCCACAGCAAAGACAAATCCCAGTCTTCCCTGCCCAGCTGGAATCCCACAGGGAGCATCTCCCCACAGATGGGTCCCTGTGCTCCCCCCAGCGCCCCCCGTGCCCACCCTGAGAGGTGACAGACCCCTCCCCACCCACCGTGAGTTTGTCCCCAAGGCTCTGCTCCAAAGCCAGCTGTCCCCAGCTGGTGGCAGGGGACAAACCCAAACATCCCCCAGCTCTGTTGTCACCCCCTGAGGGGCTCCCATCTCCTCCCAGGCTCTGGAATGGGGGATTTGGGGTGGGGGTTCTGTTTTCCTGTCCCCGGGGCCATCCTGGACACATCCCTTCCCCCTCAGCCGCAGAGATCTCGGCCAGCCCTGCAGCCGAGGTGCGGGAGGGGACGGCCACCACCTTGTCCTGCGACGTCCCCGGGCGGGAGGGACATCCCGATGAGCTGACCTACACCTGGTACAAGAACAGCGCCTGGCTCAAGGAGGGCCCGGCGCACACCCTCCTCTTCCCCGCGGTGACCACCGGCGATGCCGGCTACTACTCCTGCCAAGTGACCAACAGCCAGGGCAGTGACACAGCCCAGGCCATCAGCCTCAGCGTGACGTGTGAGTGCCACCAGCTCCTGCCATGCAGGGCGGTGCAAAACCCCCCAAAATCCAGGAGATCTCCCAAAAAATTAATGGAAAAGCCTCTTCCTGAGTGCCCCGGGGGCAGACGTAGGGGGAGGGAGGGGGTCAGCCCTGCTGGTTGAATTTTATGGGAATACAACAAATTCTGGCCAAGTGTGAAGGTGACATTAAGTGACATTTGGGATGTGTCCATCGCAGCATCTCCCACTAGTCCCCTCCATTCCGTAAGATCTGGGGAGGTTTCTCATGGAGAATCCAGAGGGATAAGAACAGCTCAGGAGGTTTTGGGGGGGAAAATAACCCAGCCACGCATTGGTTGTGACAATTTTGGGGTAAATCTGACCCGGTGACACACTGGACGAGCTGGTTGTGACATCTGGGTTGGGTGGGGGAACACTTCCCATCCCTGGAAGTGCCCAAGGCCAGGTTGGATGGGACTTGGAGCCACCTGGGACAGTAGAAGGTGTCCCTGCCCATGGGACCAGCTGGGATTTCATGTCCCAACTCAAACCACTCCGGGATTTACCCTGTGGCCACACCACGAGGACATCCTGACCTCAGCATCCTCTCCCATCCCACAGATCCACCCCGAATTCCCACCCTCACGCTCTTCCAGGAGACCCAGGGTGGCCGGCTGGTCATCATCCGCTGCACTGTGGACAGCCACCCTCCAGCCACCCTGGCCATCGACCGCGACGGCACCGTGCTGGCCACCAGCGGGGCGCAGGTGGCCCTGCGCCAACGGCTCGGTGTCACCGCCTCCCGCAATTCCCTGCGGCTGGAAATCCGGGATGCGGGACCCCAGGATAGCGGGAAGTACGGCTGCACCGCCAGCAACGTCCACGGCAACGCCAGTGCCACCAAAGTCCTCGTGCCCCGCGGTGAGTCCAGGGTGATGAGGCTGATCTTGGGTTTGGGGTGACTGTGAACCCCCAAAATTGGGGGGAACGCAGCCCTTGGAGCAGGAGGGACCCCTGTGGTGGCACTGGGGGACATGGATGGCACTGGGCGACATGGGTGGCACTGGGGGCTGTCCCTCCTCAGCAGGGTCAGAGCTGCTTTTGGAGCTGAAGGGGCTCCCGGGTTTTGTTTTCCAAAAATGCCAAAAATCAGTAAATTTATCCAAATTTTTCTGCCCCATCCATCCCTACCAGTCACTGCTGCCTGACCCCCAAGTCCAGATAATTTGGGGTGACAGAGGCAGCAGAAGGAGAGAAAAGTCCCCCAAATTCATGTCCAAGAGGCAACATCCTTTAGGATCTCAAAAAACCCCAAAAAGAGATCTCAAGATTCAATTCCAGAGAATCCAAACCTGGATTTGGGTGTGGGAACTGGAATTTGGACAAGGCCAAACAATGGGAGGAAGGGACAGGGTCTGTCCAGGGAAAAACTCACCTGGATGAACCTGGCACTTGGGAAAATCAGGAAAGGGTCAGGAAGTTGGCCTGTGCAGTGTCCCCAGGGAATGTCACCTCCCAAAGACCCACAGAACCCATGGGCTCCAGCAAGAGAGGCGTCTCAGGGAAGCAGAACATGGAATTGTAGCTGGATGGATCCATGGGAAGGATTTCCCGCTTTCTCTGATATCCCACTCCTCCTCCAGCTGCAGGGCTCCTGATCCAGCCCTCGGCAGAGGTGACGGAGGGGACCGCGGTCACCCTGACCTGCGTGGGGACAGGGGACACGGCCGAGAAGCCGCTCTACACCTGGTACAGGAATGGCCGGAGGCTCCAGGACACCTCATTTCCGACCCTGGAATTCCCGTCTGTCCGCGGAGACGACGCCGGCGCCTTCCAGTGCCAGGTCAGGAGCAGGAACAGCAGTGACACGTCGGAGACTGTTCCGCTCCGAGTGTTCTGTGAGTGTCCTGTGAGAATTCCAGAGGGCCCTGGGGCTGAGCTGGGGCTGCTCCCACCCTGAGGTTTCCCCCATCCCCACCAGCCAAGGAGCTCTTGGGCAGGAATGTGGGGAGGGTGAAAAATTCCCTTTCGGGGAGTAAATCTGGGAGTTTGGGGCAGGAGGAATTTGGAGAATTCCCACCTTCCCGAGAGTTTCAGGAACAATAAATGGTGACAGAACCACGAATGGTTTGGGCTTGGGGGACCTCAAAGCCCATCTCATTCTGACCCCTCTGCCATGGGCAAGGACCCCTCCCACGGCAGCAGGTGGGTCCAACCTGGATGTGCAAGAGTTTCTCAGGCAGCACTGGAAGCATCAATCCCTTGGATTCTCAGGGTTTTCCCAACATATCCAGCGGTGTTTTGTCCCTGGTTTGGGTTGGGAGGGACCTCAAAGCCCTTCCTACCCCAACCCCTCTCCCCTTGGCAGGGACATCTTCCACTCTCCCAGATTATTCCAGAACCCAACCTGGATGATCAGGCGGTGTTGGAAGGATCAATCCCTTGGATTCTGGGAATTTTCCCAATTTCATGGATTCAGTTTTCCCCCCACAGACCCCCCGAGGCAGCCGGTGCTGAGCTCGTTCCTGCAGAGCCAGGGCGGCCACCTGGGAATCATCCAGTGCTCCGTGGGGAGTGATCCCGAGTCCAACCTCACCCTCCGGAGAGGCAACGATGTCATTGCCTGCAGCCAGGGCTGTCCCCAAGCCACCAGCCCCAGGGTCCGCGTCACCAGGTCCTACAACAGCCTGAAGGTGGAAATCCGGGATGTGGTAGTGGAGGATGAGGGGATTTACGTGTGCCAGGCTGGGAATTCCCAAGGAAACTCCAGCGCCACTGTGGATTTCAAGGCCGACAGTGAGTGGGGAGAGGGGACAGGGGACGGGATTGTGGCATCTGGGAATGTTCTGGGAGAGGGGAGAGCGGGAAGGGAATGCTGGGGAAGGAGGCAAGCTCAGGAGATGGTGGCAGGAGGAGCAGAAATGCCACACAGGAATGCCACACGGAAATGCCACACGGAAATGCCACACGGAAATGCCACACGGAAATGCCACATGGAAATGTCACACGGAAATGCCACATGGAAATGTCACACGGAAATGCCACACGGGAATGCCACACGGAAATGCCACACGGAAATGCCACATGTCCATGAAATCCAGACATGGTGGCTCCCCCACGACATTCCAGCCCCTGGTGGGGATTCCCTGGCTGTGTGTGACAGGAGCACGGAGCAAGACGTGGCCAGGCGGTGTCCCTGGGCTGGTGGCACTGCCAGGCTCACAGCTGTCCCCACCACGGCACTGTGGGATCAGCTGGAATTTGTCCTTGGTGGCTTTGGGGGGTTGTCACCCCACCATTGACACCAGACCCCGTTTGCTCCTGCCCACAGCTGCCAATGTCACCGTGTCCCCATCCCCCCACGTGCTGGAGGGTGACAATGCCACCCTCACCTGTCACCTGAGCAGCGGCTCCACAGCTGTCCCCAAAGTCACCTGGTACCACAACGGGCAGCAGGTCACCGGGGGCTCAGCCACCTCGCTGCTGCTGTGGCCAGTGGCCAGCAGGGACACCGGGCTCTACCGGTGCCAGGCCAGCACCGCAGGCAGCAGCCGGAGCTCTCCTGACATCCTCCTGGACGTGTTGTGTGCGTACTTTTCCTTTTCCTTTTCCTTTTCCTTTTCCTTTTCCTTTTCCTTTTCCTTTTCCTTTTCCTTTTCCTTTTCCTTTTCCTTTTCCTTTTCCT
>NC_031771.1:67797484-67802213 GCF_001522545.3 Parus major
ATGGGAACGGGAATAGGGTGGGAAGGGGATGGAGAGCAGGTGGAGTGATGGGATTGCGGTTATGGTGACGAGGTGAAGGAATGGGGAAGGATGGGAATGGGGGAGGGAACACAGAGAGCAGCTGGAATAGGATGGACAGGATGAAAATGGGTGGAAAAACTGTGGAAAATCCGTGTTTGTGGGGGTGGAGATATTCCCAAATTGCTGCGGGTGTCTCAGGCATGTGGCAAAGGGACACGGCTCTGCTTGGATGTGATTCCAAGGGCTGGCTGTGTCCATGGCACCGCACTCCATCACCCCAGGAATTATGGAATGGTTTGGGTTGGGAGAAACCTTAAATCCCATGAATCCCACCCTTCCATTATCCCAGGCTGCTCCAAGCCCCCGTCCAGCCTGTCCTTGGACACTTCCAGGGATGGAGCATCCCGAACAAATCCATGGGAATGCTGCCACCTGTGGGATGCGGCTGCCATTCCCTTTTTACTGCCCTGCAACTCCCTGACTTTTCCCGCCCTGGAAAACGAGGGATCACCACATTTTCCTCCCTTCCCGCGCAGCCGCCCGGGTCTGGATCCGGCCGTCCCCAGACGTGCGGGAAGGGGACGCTGCCACCCTCACCTGCGCGGTGTCAGGAGGGGACCAGGACGTGCTGCGCTACACCTGGTACCGGAACCAGGTGTGGCTGGCGACCAGCTCTTCCCAAAATCTCACCTTGCCTGTGGTCACCGCCTCCGACGCCGGCTCCTACCAGTGCTCCATACAGACCCCGGCCCGGAACCACAGCGCCATCCCTGCCACCCTCAGTGTCCTCTGTGAGTCCCCAAGGGCAGCCTGGTGTCACCTGGTGTCACCTGGTGTCACCCCTCGGTCGGTTCCTTTGGCTGGAGAGATGGGGCAGTAAGGCCTGGTTTAATTTGGGGGGGTTAATTAATTAGGGGGAGGTTGAAAAAATGTATCCCAGAGGGTAATTAAGCCAAGCTTCACACCCCAGACCTGCCCAGAGACCCCCACACCATCCCCAAAACCTTCTCCAGGTTTCCTTGTGCTCCACACCAAACCCAGCAGGAAAATCCTTGGCTTTCAGAAATTAATGCCGGATTTAGGAAATTTTTTATTATTATTATTTTATTTTTTTATCCCTGATTGGGAAAATCAAAACCGGACCTTAAAAAAAGTAAAATAAAAAAAAGGGGAAAATGTTGTTGTGAGTCAGAACATGAGAAATTTTTTTTCCCCTGTTTTACGAGAAAAAGATGGTGTTAATTTATAAATCTTCATGACGAATGCGGGATGGAGGCCCTGGAGCACGGGGAATCCCTGGCATGAAGGGGTTGGAGCAGCAGGAGAAGCTGAGGGAGCTGGGAAAAGCTCAGACAGGACAAAGGGAAACGGCCTCAAGCTGCGCCAGGGGAGGTTTAGGTTGGATATCGGGAATTTTCCTCCTGGAAATTCCTTGGGATGCGGCACTTGGGGACGCGCTCAGTGGTGGCCTGGCCAGTGCCGGGTGGGGACAGCTGGACTCCGTGAGCTCGGAGGGCTTCCCCAGCCCAACCGATTCCAGGATTATCCCACGCTCCATGCTTTTTCCCGGTCCCGCAGACCCTCCCAGGAACCTGCGGCTGCAATCCTTCGTGGAGAGCAGCCAGGGCACGGCCACCATCCTGCTGTGCGCCGTGGACAGCCACCCCCCGGCCCAGCTGACGCTGCTCAGGGGGGGACACCCGCTGGCCTCCAGCCCCCCCGGAGGAGGTGACACCCCCCGGCAGAGCATCCGCGTGTCCCCCTCTCCCAACGCGCTGCGCCTGGAATTCCGGGAAGCCTCCGAGGAGGATGAGGGCGAATACGAGTGCCAGGCACGGAGCGCCCTCGGCGACACCCGCGCGTCCCTCACGCTTCGCGTGCAAGGTGAGGAGGGGGACAAGGGGATAATGGGGACACTCGGGGACACTCCCAGGGGGGCATCGAAAGGGTCAGGATTGGGGGTACCCCGTTTTGGAAGGGCTGGAGGTTGGGGACACCCAGGGTGAGCACCCACCCCCCTCTGAAATCTGGGGCTGGGGGGGCTTCAAAGGGGAAAGCGCGGCCAAATCCTCTCGGCTCCCCGCAGCCACCAAGGTGCTGGTGCGACCCTCGGCCGAGGTGCCGGAGGGGACAGAGGTGACCCTGACGTGCCAGGCCCCTCACGCGCAGCCGGGGACCCTCTACACGTGGTTCAAGAACGGCCGGTGGGTGACAGAGGGACCCGAGCCCTCGCTGGGGCTCCGCGGCCACCGCTCCGACGCGGGGCTCTACGGCTGCCGGGCGGGCCGGGGTCCCCTCGCCGCCCCCGCCGCCCTCTCCGTGCTCTGTGAGTGAGGGGCGACACCTCCGGGAGGGGCGGGAGGGGACACCGGGACACGCGGGGGATGTCGCTGCCCGGCGTGTGTCGCCACACCCGCGGCCCCTCCTCGGGGGTGACACCTCCCCGCGCGCGGGGCTGGGTGGACACGCGGTGTCCTTGTCGCCGCAGATGCCCCGCAGGAGCCCAGCTTCGCGGCGCTGCTGGAGCCCCGCGGGGGGCGACGGGCGGTGCTGCTCTGCTCGGCCGACGGTGTCCCCCCGCCCGACATCGCCGTGAGCAGGGGACAGGGCCACCCACCGCTGGCCACCAGCCGCGGCACCTCTGACCCCCGCTTGGAGGTCCGGGCCACCCCCACGTCGCTGCGGGTGGCGATGGCGGGGCTGGAGCCCGGGGACGCGGGGCTCTACCTGTGCTCGGCCACCAACAGCCGCGGCTCGGCCACCGCGTCCCTGCGGCTGGAAGTGACAGGTGAGCTGTCCCCCTGTCCCCAAGCTGTGGGGTTGTCCCAGCTCCGGGAGCTTCTGGAGCTCCTTGAGTGGCCGATGTCCCTCCTCAGGGGTCACGCTGACGGTGGAGCCCTCGCAGGAAGTCCCCGAGGGCACCAGGGCCACCATGAGCTGCGAGGCCACCGCGTGGGGTGACAAAGGCGTCAACTACACGTGGTACCGGGACGGGCGGTGGCTTTGGGAGGGACAGTCCAGTTCCTTCGTCCTCAGCCGCGTGTCCAGCGCTGACGCCGGCTCCTACCAGTGCCAGGCCAGCGGGACGTGGGGCACGGCCACCTCCGCCCCCACCAGCCTCAGTGTCCTCTGTGAGTGTCCCCAGGCACAGCCGGTGACAAGCTGGGTGTCCCCAGCCCATGGGAGTCACATCCCCTTCCTCTTCCTGCCCTGATCCCTCTTGGGGATTTCGGGGTCTTTCTTTTTTAGGTAGATTTGGGGCCAAAAAGCTCCAAAACGGAGGAATTCTCTGGTTGGGTGTGGGATGAGGGGCTGGGGAAGATGGGAAGGCACCGGGGCAGGGGTGGGTGGGGTGGGGATGATCCAGGATGGAGAAGGGATGAGTTAGGAAGAGCTTGGTGACCTGGGGAAGGGGATTTTAGAGTTGTTTTTATATTTGTTTTTTATTTTATGATTTAGAATTTAGAATTTTTATAATTCGGAGTTTGGGTTTGGAGCCAAAAAGCTCCAAACTGAGGAATTCTCCAGCTGGAGGTGGGAGCGAAGGGCTGGAGGGGGTGTGATGATGCTCCAGGCTGGAGGAGGGATGTGTTAGGAAGCTTTTGGGAAAGGGATTTGGGATTTGTTTTAGGATTGGCCCCTCCAAAGTCAGATTTGGAGCCCGGAAGCTCCAAGTCAGGAAGATTCTCCAGCTCTGGGGTGGCAAGAGAAGGACTGGAGAGGGTTTGAATCCCCCAGCTCCGGGATGAGCAGGATGGGACAGATCCAGGGACACTCCCAACCACTTTTGGGGGGGACTGTCCCACCCCGTGTCCCCTGCCACCCTCCCTGTCCCCTCACAGACCCTCCTCGGGCCGTCTCGGTCAGCACCTTCCTGGAGAACCGCGACGGGCGCGGGGCCATCGTGCTGTGCACGGCCGAGAGCCACCCGCCCTCCTGGCTGGCCCTGCACCACCGCGGCCACCTCCTGGCCACCAGCCTGTCCCCTGCTGCCACCCCGGGGCTCCGCGCCGTCCCCTCACACAACGCCCTGCGCCTGGAGCTGGTGGCCATGGGGACAGCGGCCGGGGGACGCTACGTCTGCGTGGCCACCAACGCCCTGGGCAACGCCACGGCCAGCGCCGACTTGGATGTCCACAGTGAGTGGGGCCGGACGCTGCCATGGGGCCGGGGGAATCCTAAAACCAAAATAAATCCCTGGAAGTGGGAAGTGGGATGGTGCTGGAAGATGAGAATTGAGCGAGGAGGTGGCTTGGGGTCGAGCGGTAAAATATGAGGGTGGTGGCACTTGGGGACATCTCGTGCTCCCTGGTAGGGTGGCCTTTAGGACAGGGGTAGGCAGGAGCAGTGATTGTCCCCTTCCACGTGTGTCCCCACCCCTGCCAAGGGGTCTGGCTGTCACCCCAGTGTCCCCTTCACCCCTCTCGGGGTCTGGGGGGGTCCCGCTGGCACTGACCCCATCTCCGTCCGCAGCTCTCAGACACCTGTGGACCTACCGGCTCCTGTCCGGGCTGCTCATGGCCATCGTGGCCATCACCATCGTGGTCCTGCTGGCCATGAAGGTGTGGCCCAGGTGACGTCCTGGATGGGGCGGGATGGGGGGACAGGGACACCGGGGTGGGGAGACAGGGACCCTGGGAGTGGGGGACAGGGACCCTGAGATCAGGGGACAGGGACACCAGGGTGGATCAAGGACTCTGGGGTGGGG
>NC_031771.1:67802453-67804625 GCF_001522545.3 Parus major
GGACAGGGACCCTGAGATCAGGGGACAGGGACACCAGGGTGGATCAAGGACTCTGGGGTGGGGGGACAGGGACCCTGGGAGTGGGGGACAGGGACCCCAGGGTGGCACAGGGACCCTGGGGTGGGGGGACAGGGACACCAGGAGTGAGGGACAGGGACACTGGGGTGGCACAGGGAACCTAGGGTGGTGGCACAGGGACCCTGGGAGTGGGGGACAGGGACACCGGGGTGGCACAGGGACCACAGGGTGGCAGAGGGACCCTGGAAGGGGGGACAGGGACCCCAGAGTGGCACAGAGACCCCAGAGTCAGAGGCCAGGGACCCCAGGGTCAGGGGACAAGGACCCTGGCATCAGGACACGGACCCCAGGATCAGGGGACAGTGCCCCTGGGGTGGTGACAAGAACCCCGGGGTGGTGGCACAGGGACCCCGGGCTGAGCCAGCCCCAGGGGTGGCAGCTCCCCGTGCTCCCTGCCAGGATCAGGAGGTTCCGGAGCTGGTCCCGTGCCGAGGACACCCTGGAGCTGAGGAGCAAACAGGACCTGTCACAGGTGGGGACCTCGGTGGGGACAGCCCTGGGGTCCCCTGAGCTCCCGGGGGGTCCTTCCCGGGAATCCCCCGGGCTGGGAATGGGATGTGGATCCAGGATCCCGCCCAGCCCCGCGGTTCCACCACAGCCGTGGTATCACTGTCACAGGGACAGGAGGGACAGAGCCCGGTGGGGACCCTAAATCCCCGTCCCAGCCTCGTTCCAGAGGGGCTCCAAGGCACGGATGGATGCCAACCCCTCCAGGGACACTCGGGATGCTCCTCTGTCCCCATGGAGTGTCCCCAGCTATTCCAAACCTTTTCCAGATGGACGGAGCATCCTGACCTGGCGGCTCTTGGATCCCAGACCTGCTGTGCCCGCTGGAATTTCCCAATCCTGGCTGGATCCAGGGACTCCCCTGGGGATCCCCCAGCCCCATTCCAGCCCCTCGTCCCTTCCCGATGGATTCCGGTCACCGCCTCACATGCCAGGCACCGGTGACAGCTCCGGGCTGGGAAATCCCGGGAAAATAATAAAATCCAACCTCCGAGTGCCGGGAACATCCTGTTTGTCACCACCGTGCTCCTGTCCCTTCTCCCTGCGCTGGAGAGGGGGACACAAGCCACCCGTGTCCCCTTGGTGCCCGGCATGAGGGGACCTGGGGCTGGGGACAGCCTGGTGGCAGCTGGGCCGTGTCCCCTCTGGCCGTGTCACCGCCGCCGTTAGAGGTCACTCTGCGGCCACCTCGCCACCAGCCACGGCTTCGGCGGGGATGGGGCTCTGGGATATGGAGCTGGAGCTTCCCGGGAATGGGGGAGCTTTGGGATTTGGGGTGCTTAATCCTCCCCTCCTCCGCCCGTTCCGCTGACAGAGGGGAGTGAGGGGCTGTCCCCATCCCTGTCACTGTTTGTGTCCCCATCCCTGTCACTGTTCGTGTCCCTGTCCGTGTCCCCATCCCTGTCACTGTTCGTGTCCCCGTACATGTCCCCATCCCTGTCACTGTTTGGGTCCCTGTCCCCAGTCCTGCCACCGAGCTTGTCCTGGTCCTTGCCCCCATCCCCATTTCCATCACCAGCTTCATCCACATCCCCACCTCCAGTCCCATCCCTGTCCCCATCTCTGTCTCCATTCCCTGTCCCCAACTCCATCCCTGTCCCCATCCCTGTCCCCTCTTGTCTCCTCTTCCCCATCCTTGTCCCCAGTTCCTGTCCCCATCCCTGTCCTCAACTCCACCTCCAGTCCCACCCCTGTCCCCGTTCCTGTCCCAATTCCTGTCCCCATCCCTGTCCCCATCCCTGTCCCCACTCGGTCCCCTAGCCAGGGCCAGCCCGGCAGGGGTGGGTGGTGACAGGCTCGCGAGCAGGGTGGCATCAGTCTGGTGACAGTGTGCTGGCAGGGTGGCAGCAGGGTGGCGACAGCGCGGAGGTGACAAGGTGGTGTCACCAACCCTCCCCCCCACGCCAGCGCCGCCTCCTCCCCGCGGTCCCTGCGAGCACCGAGGGGCAGTGGGGTCAAACTTTGTCACCTGCGCCCGCCTGGTGACAAAGGTGACCCGGCCGCTCCCTCCCTGGGGCTGGCAGTCACCTTTCCAAGGACCCTCCGCTCCGGAGCCACCGCCCCCAGCGCCAGCACCGCGTCCTCCTC
>NC_031771.1:67805207-67812822 GCF_001522545.3 Parus major
TGCCTGGGAGGTTTAACCCGTTCCAGCCCAGCAGGAATTGGGGTGCCCGGCTGCTTTAACCCGTTCCAGCCCAGCAGGAATTGGGATGCCCGGCTGCTTTAACCCGTTCCAGCCCAGCAGGAATTGGGATGCCCGGCTGCTTTAACCCGTTCCAGCCCAGCAGGAATTGGGGTGCCCAGCTGCTTTAACCCGTTCCAGCCCAGCAGGAATTGGGGTGCCCAGCTGCTTTAACCCGTTCCAGCCCAGCAGGAACACCCCCGCGGCGGGCACGGGGCCAGCGATTACCTCCGGGCTCTCTCTGAGCTGCTTCCCCTCCCTCCCTTCCTCCCCTCCGGAGCACGTTAAGCCAAATCCTCCCGTCACATGGTGCCCGGGGCAGGGCGGGGGAACCGGGCCAGGCCCGAGGTGAACGGGAGGCCGCGGATTTGCCACCGGGCAGGAACGTGCTCGGCGTTCCCCCGAGCAGCGGGACAGGGATTTGCTGTCCTCCGGTCATCGCGGCCAGGCGGCGACAGCGGCGATGGTGGCTCCTGTCGCGCTGTCACCGCGCTGGGGGGATGGCGGGGGGGGTGGCGTGAATGGGGACACCCCCTGTGAGCGGTGTCACTGTCCCCATCCCAATGTGACACCCTGGGAGCGGTGTCACTGTCCCCATGACATCCCCTGTGAGCGCTGTCACTGTCACAGTGCAGGGTGACACCTCTTGTGGACAATGTTGTGGTGTCCCCATGCAGGGTGACACCCTGTGAGTGGTGTCACTGTCCCGGTGCAGGTGTGACACCTCCTGTGAGCTGTGTCACTGTCCCCGTGCAGGGTGACACACCCTCTGAGCGGTGTCACTGTCCCCATCCCATGTCACACCCTGTGAGTGGTGTCACTGTCCCCATTCCATGACGCTTCCTGTGAGCGGTGTCACTGTCCCAGTGCAGGTGTGACACCTCCTGTGAGCGGTGTCACTGTCCCGGTGCAGGTGTGACACCTCCTGTGAGCGGTGTCACAATGTCCCCATCCCGATGTGACACCCTGTGAGCGCTGTCACTGTCCCCATGCCTGTGAGTGATGGCACTGTCCCCATCCCGATGTGACACCCTGTGATCAGTGTCACTGTCCCCATGCCTGGTGACACTCTCTGTGATCAGTGTCACAGTCCCCATCCCGATGTCACCCCCTCTGAGCGGTGTCACTGTCCCCATGCAGGGTGACACCCTGTGAGCGATGTCACTGTTCCCATCCCGATGTCACACCCTGTGTCACTGTCCCCATGCCTGGTGACACCCCCTGTGATCAGTGTCACTGTCCCCATGCCNCCCTGTGATCAGTGTCACTGTCCCCATGCCGATGTCACACCCTGTGTCACTGTCCCCATGCAGGGTGACACCCTGTGATCAGTGTCACTGTCCCCATGCAGGGTGACACCCTGTGATCAGTGTCACTGTCCCCATGCCGATGTCATACCCTGTGTCACTGTCCCCATGCCTGGTGACACCCCTGTCCCTCCCTGGGCCCCTCCGCTCCCTCCAAGGCGAGATGCGGGAATTCCCCCGGCTCATTCCAGGACAATCCCACTCCAGGATTCCCAGGATGTCCCCGGCTGTCCCCAGCAGTGTCCCCTGCATGTCGCCTGTCCCCTGCGGGCTTTATTGCCCTCCGCCGAACCCATCCCGCTTTTCCCGCCTCATCCATCGCCTGTCGCGACAGCGACACCCCCTGCCACCACCTCCGTGTCCCCTTGTCACCCGTGGCTGTCCCCAGCGGGGTCGGGGTGTCCCTGTCACCCACTCCAGACCCCCCCGTGCCGTGGGAAGAGGGGGGAACTCGGGGCTCATCCCCTCCCTTCTCTGCCAGGGGGTGCCCCCCAATCCCAGGGCAGTGACAGAGCCCCCCCAGCCCCGGCCCTGCCTTCGGGGTCCCCCCCGAGGTATTTTGGGGTCCCCCCTTGTCCTTCTGGTGTCCCCTTCCCTGTGGGGGTGACACCGGAGTCCCCAAAGCAGGAGGACGGGGGCTGAACCCCCTCATTTCCCCATGGATGCTGTGGAAGGGGTAAACTGAGGCACCGATCAGTTTTGGGGGGGGTTTGAGGTTTGGGGGGACACAACCAAGACACGCCCCTCCCCCTTCTCCCCATTCCCCAAAGCAGGGTCCGGAGAGGGATTCCTGGAGCTGGGATCCCTGGGGGAGCAGCAGGGATCATGGAGAGAGAGAGAGGGGATCCCGGGAATCGGGGTGCCAGGAGCGGGATATCCCGGGAGTGGAGAGGACAGAGGAGATTCCAGGAGCAGGATCCCAGTAGCAGGATCCCAGGAGCATCAGGATTCCAGGAGCATCAGGATTCCAGGAGCAGCAGGATCCCAGGAGCAGGATCCCAGTAGCAGGATCCCAGGAGCTGGATCCCAGGAGCATCAGGATTCCAGGAGCAGCAGGATCCCAGGAGCAGGATCCCAGGAGCAGGATCCCAGGAGCTGGATCCCAGGAGCATCAGGATCCCAGGAGCATCAGGATCCCAGGAGCATCAGGATTCCAGGAGCAGCAGGATCCCGGGAGGAGAGGGATTCCAGGAGCAGCGGGATTCTAGGATCAGGATCCCAGGAGCAACGGGGATGCCAAAGGAGAAGATTCCAGGGGCAGGATTCCACGTTTGGGATCCCAGGAACAGGGATGACAGAGGAGGAGATCCCAGTTTTAGGATCCCAGGTTTAGGAACCCAGGATTGGGATGGCAGAGGAGGAGGAATCCCAGGTTTAGGATCCCAGGATTAGGATCCCGGAATTGGGATAGCAGAAGAGGAAATCCAAGAATCAGGATCCCGGTTTTAGGATCCCAGGACTGGGATGGCAGAGGAGGAGATCCCAGGATCAGGTCCCCACCAGCAGGACACCACAGGAGGAGATCCCAGGATCAGGTCCCCACCAGCAGGACACCACAGGAGGAAATCCCATGAACAGGATCCCAGGAATGCCGAGGGTTCCGAGATCCCAGGAACGCCGAGGGCTCCCGGATCCCAGGAATTCCGAGGGCTCCCGGATCCCAGGAGTGCCGAGGGCTCCCGGATCCCAGGAATGCCGAGGGCTCCGAGATCCCAGGAATGCCGAGGGCTCCGAGATCCCAGGAATGCCGAGGGCTCCCGGATCCCAGGAATGCCGAGGGCTCCGGGATCCCCGGCCCCGCGGCCCCGCACCCGTTTGGGGTGGGGACACGGCGGGTGGCAGCGCTGGCCGGGTCCCCCCGGTGCCGGCGGGTTCGGCCGCGGGTTCGGTGTCGGGGCAGGGCTGTCCAGGGCTGCTGTCGGACCGGGCCCCCCCGATTTCGTTTAATTCCCTTTAATTTCGTTTTATTTCTTTTCCATCAGAGCGGGCGCGGCGGGGCCGGGCCGGGAGGAGCGCGCCCAGCCTCGGGAAACCCTGGCGGGGTTGGGGACAGCCAGACCCGGGGCTGGGGTGTCCCCAAGGCCTGCAGGGATGTCCCCAATCCCCCCCGCACCGGGGACACCGCGGGCTCGCCGGGAGCGGCGGCTCCGGTAACGAAACCGGCGCTACCGGGGTTCCGTGCGGGCCCAACGGGGTCGGGCACACGCGGGGGTGTCCCCGAGGGTGGCCCCGGGACAGAACGGGGTAGGGACATTGATCGGGTGTCCCTGCACGGTCACACGGTGCCACTCGCACCCCGCCACCCTGGTGTCCTTCAAACGCCACCGAGCCGCCCCAAAGCCGCCAGGCACGGGACGGGAGGGGTGACACCGGTGACACCGTGGCCGTGTGGCCGTGTGGCCGTGCCCACTCACACCAGCCGGACACCGTCCCACGGCAGCCGTGGGCATTGCCCTCGTGTCCCTTCAGTGTCCCGTCACTGTCCCCCGTGTCCCCGCACTGTCCCCCGTGTCCCCTCAGTGTCCCTTCGTGTCCCCTCACTGTCCCCCGTGTCCCCTCACTGTCCCTTCGTGTCCCCTCACTGTCCCCCGTCTCCCCTCAGTGTCCCCTCAGTGTCCCCTCGTGTCCCTTCAGTGTCCCCCTATTTTTTCACTGCTCCCCCATTTCCTTGCACTTCTCCCCGTGTCCCTTCACACCCCACAGTGTCCCCACGCTGTCCCCCTGTGTCCCCACGCTGTCACCCCGTGTCCCTTCACGGTCCCCCCCGTGTCCCCACAGAATTCCCCCGTGTCCCCGTGCAGTTCCCCCAATGTTTTCTCACGGTCCCCCCGTATCCCCTCACGGTCCCCTTGTGTTTTCCCGCAGCCTCCCGTGTCCCCACACTGTCCCCCCGTGTCCCGTCACAGTCCCCGGTGTCCCCTCAATGTCCCCCGGTGTTTTCACAGTCCCCCGTGTCCCCACTCAGTCCCGGGTGTCCCCTAAAGTGTCCCCCCGTGTCCCTTCAGTCCCCCGTGTCCCCACCCAGTCCCCCCCGTGTCCCGTCAGTGTCCCCCATGTCCCAGCCGCCCTCAGTGTCCCCCATGCTCCCTCAGTGTCCCCCGCGTCCCCTCAGTGTCCCCCGTGTCCCCTCTGGTGTCCCCCGTGTCCCCTCAGTGTCCCCCGTCTCCCCACAGTGTCCCCCCGGTGTCCTCTCAGTGTCCCCCGTGTCCCCTCAGTGTCCCCCTTGTCCCCTCTGGTGTCCCCCGTGTCCCCTCAGTGTCCCCGCACCGTTCCCGTCTCCGCCGCTCCCTCCCGGCCCGGGCGCGGCCTCGGCCCCGCCGCTCGGTCCCCGGGGGTCCCTCAGCGGGGTCCCCACCGGGGCTGTCCCCGGTCCAGCCGTTCCTTGGCGGGGACAATGAGCAGAGTCCCCCCCCCGGTGCCCCCCGAGCCCCACCGGGAGCGGTTCGGTACCGGGAGCAGCCCCGGCTCCGCTACCGGCGGACCCCGCAGCCAGGCCCGGGGCCGAGCCCAGCTCCCCGAGCCCGGCCTTACCTCCATCTCCGGGCCACCGGGAGAAACGAGGAGCGGCGGATCCGGCTGTAAACCGGGAAAACCGAGGAATTCCGTGCGGGATTTTTCCGGTCCCGGAGCGGGGCGGCGGCTTGGGAGGGCCCCGGGGGCTCGGCGGGGCCGGGAGCGGGGTGGGAGCGCCGGGAACGGGGATGCTCCGGGAGAGCGCGGCCGCTCCCACCCCGGGCAGGGCTTGGCTTGGGCTGGGTGTGCTCGGGAGCGAGGAAAAACGGGGATATCGATAATTAAAAACACCGATAAATTGTGCTGATAGCGCTAATAGGACTAATAATAGCAATAGCAACGCCACTAATAATAGCGAGGCTAATGGTGGAATTAATACCGCTAATATTAACGCTAATTAAAACAACAACAACAGCGCTAAACCCAACACAAAAACAACAGCGACGACGCAATGAAGTCGGAAATTTTTATTAGTGTTATTTTTTTTATATAATTTTGTTGATTTTGAGGACGCGGGTCCCTTCTCCTCCAGGCATTTCCCCCTTTTTCCCCGCTTCCCCTTTTCCCGGAGCAATTCCTTTCCCCGTTATTATTCGCGCTAATCGTGAGGATAACGGGAGAAAAAAAATAAATAAAATAAAATAAATAAAAGAGCAGGAAAGGAGCGGGATCCGTGAGGAGGCGGCGGGGGCTGAGCGGGCACCGGCGGCTTAACGGGAACCGGGGCCGCTTCTCCTCAGCCTCAGCCGCCGCTCGGGGCCGGGGCTCGGCGAAAGGAGGAATTTTCGATCCAGCGGCTCCCGGGCGATCGCTGCCCTCCGTCTTCCCGGTGGGACCGGCCCGCAGCCTTTCCCCGCGGTGCCGGGGGGCTGAGGCCGCAGGGCGGGGTGGATTTCGGGGTAATTTTCCTGGTTTTCGTTAAAAATCTTTGGTGGCACATCCAGCACCGGGCCCGGTGGCGGGGCAGAGCGGAGCTCGGCTGTCCGGCTGTCCGGTTGTCCGGTTGTCCGGTTGTCCGGTTGTCCGGTTGTCCGGTTCTCCGCCTGTCCGCTTGTCCGGTTGTCCGGCTGTCCGGTTGTCCGGCTGACCGGCTGTCCGGCTGTCCGGCTGTCCGGCTGTCCGGCCCCGGCCTTGCCGCAGCCCCGGGAGAGGAGAACCGGGAGTGGGGAACCGGGAAAAGGGAACGGGGAGCGGGGAACCGTTTCCAGCCGCGCCTTCCCCGGACCGGCGGCTCCATCCCCGCTCCGGGCCCCGCAGAACCGGGGGTGAGGCCCGGGAGCACCGGCCTTGAGCAGGGCCCGTCCTCTGCGCTCTCCCCGCTCGGCCTTTTCCGTCTGCTTAATTCCCTTCCTCTTTTCCTTCCTTTTGATTTCTTTCCTTTTACTTTTCTTTATTCCCGCAGTTTAATTTCGCCTTTTAATTCTAATATTTTTTTTCTTTTTAATTTAATTTAATTTTTTTTTTTCCCTCCTGCTGCGTTTCCCCCCGCGCTGTTCCGGTGATTTCAGGGATGGGCCCAGGCCGCTCCAGGCTCGGACATTCAGCGGCCACTCCAGTCCAAGGCCTTGAACTCAGCTCGAACCGAGCACCTCCCGCCTCCGCCCGGTACCGGAGCCGTTCCCAGACCCCTGCGGGTCCCCCCGGCCCGGTGCGATGCTCGGTACCGGGCCGTGAGTGCGGCGGAGCTGCGGAATCTCGGTGCTGCTTGGGTTTAAAGTTAATTTATTTATTTTTAATCCGACCGTTCCGATCCCAGGCACTACCGGGGAGGAGGGCGGCCGCCCCCGGTGAAGCCTCCGCCGCTTTTTCCGCCTGGTTTTGCCCCATTGCGGAGGAACGGAGCCCCCCGAGATGCCCGGGACACCCCGGCACGCACCGGGTCCGGCATTCCCGGCTGGAAACCCCGCTCGGTGCTGCTGCCGGGAGCGGCTGTGCCGGATCAGGGAATTTCGGGGCGCCCCCGCTGCTCCATCCCGGGGAGGCAAAGGGGGAACCCCGAGAGCAGCGGGGGAGCGGGACCGGAGCCCCCCCGACCCCCGCCCGGCTCGGGGAGCGGCAGCACCCACCGGGACCAGGAGATTTCTTTATTCGTTGCCGCTTCTGGCGGCCCTGCCCTGGCTGGGCGGGGGTCCCCAAGGGTGAACCCCCCGGGAAGGAATCGGGAAGCGGAGCCGCGGCCGCCGCCGCTCTCGGGCTCTTTGTTTACCAATCGGTGTCACAGAACGGGAGGGCAGGAAATTGCGTCTGTACCGGGCCGTTAATTTAAAATGGGCTCTTTCCTCCCTCCCCGCTCACCCCCAGCCGCTCCCGGGCGCGGCGGGGGCTCCCCGCTGCCTGCTCCGGTCCCCACCGGGGGATGCGCAGCGGAGCGCGGCGGCGGGGGAGGGCCGGGCCGGAGGAATAAGGACCCGGCTTCTTCTTCGTCGGTCCCACCCCCGGCCGCTTCCTCCGCAGCTCCCTCCCCTCGACCTCCCTTTCCCCTCCCGCCCCCCCTTCTCTCCTCACCCCCCTAAAATCATCCCCCCCAATCTGCCGGTATTGATTTCCCCCGCCCGCGAATCCCGAGCGCAGCGCGGAGAGCCCGGGCACCGCCGGCGGCTCCCGACGCTTCCCGCCGGTACCGTCACCGGCACCGGCACCGGCACCGGCGCTCCATGGAAGGGCAGCGGCTGCGGCCGGAGCGCCTGAAGTTTGCCCGGAGCGAGGTGCAGCGGGAGGTGGAGCTGGGGAGGGGGCGC
>NC_031771.1:67813702-67817000 GCF_001522545.3 Parus major
GGAGCGGGGCCGTGGCCAGCGGGCGGCCGGGAGGGCTCCAGGGGAACGGCCCCGGGGCCACGGACCCGCCGGGCCGGCGGAGCCCCGCGGGGAACGCGCGGGCGGCGGGAGAGGGGGGACAGCATCAGCTCGGCGTTGGAAGCGATGTCGCAGGAGAAAAGCGTCACGGAGCGGCGGCGGGCGAGGGGGGGTTTATTTTTTTATTTTTTTTTTTCTTTCCCCTTTATAATATCACCGGCTTGGCCCCGGCTGGGGCTCACCGTTCCCCGGAGCCGCCGCGTCCCGCATCCCACATCCCGCATCCCGCCCGGGCTCAGTCCCCGCCGGCCCGGGACTCGCCGGGACCACTTCTGGCTTGTGGCGAACCCCGAAAAGTTTTAGGGTTGGCGCGGCTGTGGCAGGCGGGAGGGTCCCGAGCGTCGGGCTGCTCCGGGATCCCGGGGATGCTCCGTGTCCCCGCCGCTCCTCCGCCGCTGCCGGAGCCCGGAGCCCGGAGAGGCTCGGCGGTCGCTTGGCGGTCAGGGCCGAGGCCTCCCGGTGCCCAGCGCTGCGCTCGGGCAGCGCGGCAGGGACCGGAGGGGCGGCCGTCACCTCCCTCCTCACCGCCGCGGGGACCGGAGCCGGCTCCCGGTTCCATCGCCATCCCGGGCTGGGGCATCCCGGGAAAAGCGCCCCGCCGCTCCCCGAAGCCTCCCTCCCGGCTGTCGCGATAGGCGCCCTTCGCCGACAGCGCGGTTGTCGCAGTCCGAAGCGGGAACAGCGGCCAGCAGCGCTCGGGAACGAGCCCCGGGGTCCCGCCCGCGGTGTCCCCGCGTCCCCGGGGGTCTCCGAGCGGGGCTACCGCCGGTCCCGCAGGGGTCAGGCTGGGGTCAGGCCTCTCCTCCGCCGGTTTCAGCCCTACCGAGGCCGCCCCGACGGTGCCGGCACCAGGAGAGGGGCGGGGGTCGGTGGCCAAGGCCGGGGCAGGGTCTCCGCTCCCGCCGGCCCCGGGGACCCTCACCGGGAGCGCCCGGTTTCACCATCTTGCTGCAGCCGCCACGGTGCGGACAAAATGGTGGCGGGGAGAAAACGCCGCAAATCACCGGGATTGAACCGAAATGAAGCGGGGGGAAGCTGGCCGGGCCACCCCGGGCTGCGGGGACACAGAGCGGCCGCTCCCCACCCGCAGCCGGGCAGGGCCGGGGCCGAGCAGCAGCTGGGCCCGGGCAGAGCCGCCCGGTGGGTTTTTGTGCCAAGCGGGAGGTTAAAATCTTCATTTTTATGGTTTAAATAATTTTATTTTAATATTTCGAGTTTCGCCCTCGCTCCTTGGCCTGGGAAAGGGGCTCCGCCAGCCCCGGCCCCGGTGAGGAGCGGCTGCCGTGGAGCTGCCGCCAGCCCCGGTGCAGCTCCGGTGCAGCCCCGGTGCAGCCCCGATGCAGCTCGGGTGCTTTCGGTGAAGCCGGGGGGTCCTGGTGACCCCCTCACATCGGAGGGGTCCTCTGGGGGTCTCGGTCCGCTCGCCGGTACCGGGGAGGGACCGTGTGTGTACGGAACCTCGCGGTCACCTCCTCGTCACCTCCCGTCTCTCCGGGAGCGGCTCCCGGGGACAAACGGGACAAGGAGGGAGCTGGGCGGCCCCGGGGCCGGTCTCCGCTGTCACCGCGGGGCTGGGGACACATCCCGGTCACCTCCCGGGGCTGGGCCCGGTGGCCGCAGAGCACGTGGAGAGGCCTCGGTGGCGTTTGGTGCCCAGGTGCCACCATGGCCACCCCATGGCACGGAGGGGACATCCTGGGGCCTGACGGGGGGTGTCCCGCACCCCAAAAGGTCCTGGCAGCTGTGTGGGTGCAGGACCCCAGGTGGGCATGGGGGTGTCCCCGTGCCAGGAAAAGGTGTCCCCGTGGATTTGGGAATTTTGGGGGATTTGAACTCCAGCCTGTCCTGGCTCCAGAGCCACCAGGTGCACCCCGGTCCCCAAGAGCAGGACGTGCCACCAGCGAGCCCCAAGGCTCCGGAACCCCCTCGGGCAGCCCCAGCAGGACCCGGGAATTGTTGGGGCTCCAGAATGGGAAAAGGCTCTGGGTTGGAACGGGGGGATGGCCTGAGCACCCCAAAACCCACACTGGGGAAGGTCAGCAGGGACGGCACGTGGGGTTTGGTGTCCCCTGTGCCGCGCTGGCACCGCGGCCGTGCCTTTTCCCTGCCGTCCCTCCGGAGCAGCTCCAGCTGCCGGGGAATAACAATAAATAATGCTCGAGCTGGAGCCCAGGGCGCAGCTGCTGCCCCGGATCCGGCAGCCCCCGCGTTCCCGGCTGTTGTTGTGCCGGGGCCGTGGCACGGACGTGGGCACGGATGCGGGCACGGGAATGCGGACGTGGCCTGGGCATCGTCACCGCCACGGCTCTTCCCACACAAAATGGTTCCCGGTGTTGATCCCACCGGAAAAGCCGCTGATCCGCCTACAAGCCCTTTCCTTCCCGGCAGCTCCGTGCCAAGCCGTGGGGTTTGGGGTGTGGGGCAGGTGCCACCACCCCCTGTGCCACCCTGGATGTCCCCGAGCCCTTGGGACTCCTTCGGTGCCGCGTTCCGGGATGGCGCCTCGGCCGTGTCCAGCGGCTCCACGGTGGGAAAGCGGCTCCGGGATTGGGATCCCAAATCGGTGTTTGGTCCCCATTCCCACCATCCCGGTGCCGGATCCACCACCCTCATCCCAGTTCCTCCGTCCTCATCCCGGTTCTGCCGATGATATGGGCAGTGCCGCCATTCCCAATGCAGTGTCGCCATTCCCAATGCAGCGTCGCCATTACAATGCCAGCGCTGCCATTCCAATACCAGCTCTGCCATTCCAATACCAGCACCGCCATTCCAAATGCAGCACCGCCATTCCAATACCAGCGCCGCCATTCCAATACCAGCGCCGCCATTCCAATACCAGCGCCGCCATTCCAATACCAGCACCGCCATTCCAATACCAGCTCTGCCATTCCCATCCCAGCTCTGCCATTCCCAATGCAGCGCCGCCATTACAATCCCGGTGCCACCATTCCTATCCCAGCCCCGCCATTCCCATCCCGAGACCACAATTCCCATCCCGAGACCACCATTCCCATCCCAGCGCCGCCATTCCAATACCAGTGCCCCCATTCCCATCCCAGTGCCACCATTCCAATCCCAGTGCCCCCATTCCCATCCTGACACCACCATTCCCATCCCAGCCCCGCCATTCCCATTCCAGCGTCACCATTCCCATCCCAGTGCCCCCATTCCCATCCCAGCGTCACCATTCCCATCCCAGTGCCCCCATTCCCATCCCAGC
>NC_031771.1:67817201-67820449 GCF_001522545.3 Parus major
TTCCCATTCCAGCGCCCCCATTCCCATCTCCACTCTCCCCACCCCATCTCCATCACCCCATTCCCGGCTCCTCCTGGCTGTTTTCCCCCTTCCTATCCCGGGAATTTTATAATCCCGTCATGCCGGACTCAGCCCCAGGGAGGGAGAGCCATTGACCTCCAACCGGGATCTCTCCGGAATTGGGATCCAGCATCCCAAAATCAGGGCCTGGCTTGGGGCTTGAGGAACTTCCTGGCTGGATTTTAACCCTCTGGAAAAGCCCCTGGGAGCTCTGCAGGGAGAGCTCACCCAAAACGAGCCGGGATTTGGGATCTGGGAAGATCCCAGCGGGCGATTCCCAAGGCTCATTTTAATTCCTGGGAGCTGGGACAGAATTCCTGTTGATTTTTTTGGTGGAGTTTGTCCTTTCCTGGTGGGAAGTGAAGCCACGGAAGCTCCTCCGGAGCCGCTTCCCACGGCCTGGGATGGAGCCAATCCCTCAAGTTTTTCTTTTCCCTGGATATTCCCAACCCCATAAAATCCATGGCCGGGAGAAGCTCGGTGCCCACGGCACTTCCCAAATTTATCCTTTAATAGGAAACCACCCCAAAACGGGAGCTGAGCATCCCAAGGAAATATTCCTTCAGAGGATAAAATTCTGGAGAGAGGAGAATTTTAATAGAGGTGAATTTTTCCCGGTATTCCCAAGGAAGGACAGAAATCAAAAAATTATATAAAAATTACCAAAAAAAAAAATCTTTAATTCGAATTCTTCCTTGGCATAAATCCCCTTTTCCAAATTATTATTTCCAGGATGAAACGTTTCGTTTTGCAAAAGAAAAACTTTATGGCTTCTATTTATGTCTTTAAAAAAACCCAAATTCCCGGAGATTTGTTGCCTTTCCCTGGATATTTACAAACTCTCCGCGTTCGGAGCTGGAGGGAAGAACCGAGCCACGATTTACCTCCAGTTTGTGGGAATTCCACAGAGCCACTCTTTAATCCCATTTATTTCCCATTTCCCCCCAGAATCACCAAATTTTTGGGGATTTTTGGGCAGATTCTTTCAGGTTTTCTTTGCTTTTTTCCCCTGGATATTTACAAACCTTCCAAGTTCAGAGCTGGAAGGAAGAACCGAGCCACGATTTACCTCCAGTTTGTGTGAATTCCATGGAGCCACTCTTTAATCCCATTTATTTCCCATTTCAGACCCCATCAGTAATAACCAAATTTTGGGGGATTTTTGGGCACATTCTTTCAGGGTTTTTTTTTCTTTTTTCCCTGGATATTTACAAACCTTCCAAGTTCAGAGCTGGAAGGAAGAACCAAGCCACGATTTACCTCCAATTTATGGGAATTCCACAGAGCCACTCTTTAATCCCATTTATTTCCCATTCCACTCACCCCATAATAACCGAATTTTTGGGGATTTTTGGGTGGATTCTTTCAGATTTTCTTTGCTTTTTTCCCCTGAATTTCTCCCCGTTTCCCGCCCAGATGCCAAAGGGACGATCCGGGAGATTGTGCTGCCCAAAGGGCTGGACCTGGACCGGCCCAAGCGGACGCGGACGTCCTTCACGGCGGAGCAGCTCTACCGCCTGGAGCTGGAATTCCAGCGCTGCCAGTACGTGGTGGGCCGGGAAAGGACGGAGCTAGCCCGGCAGCTCAACCTCTCCGAGACCCAGGTGAGACCCGCGGCGGCGCCGGGGACCCGCCGCGCGCCCGAGCCCTCACACGCGGCCGCGGGATGAGCGCGACGTTCCCATCCCAGGGTTTTGCGCCGTTCCCGCCCTTTGGAATGGTTGGGATAGGGTTGGGGACAACGCTGAGGGGTCTGTGGGGACCCCCCAGGCGGTGGTGGCACCTCGAGTGTCCCAAAAAGCGTCCAGGTGAGGTTGGACGCGGCTCGGAGCGACCTGGGATGGGGGAAGGTGGCTCTGGATGAGCTTTGAGGTCGTTTCCAAGCCGTTCCGTGATCCCGAGAAAAGCGGGAAGAGGACGGAGCTGGAGGGGGGGTGACAGCGGTGACACGAGGTGGGGGCTGGGGGGCTGCTCCCGCTTTTCCTGCGCCCCAATCCCGGCGGGATTGCCGCTGGAATGAGGCCTGGATCCCTTCTCCATCGCCTTCCTCGGATGATGGGAAGGGATTTTCCTGGTTTTCCCTGTGCTGGGGAGATCCGGGAGAATGGATGGGGTGGTGATGGTTTTGGCTTCGAAATTTGTCATTAAATAATTGTAATTAATTTAATAATCGAATAATAATCGTAATTAATCATAATTAATTAAATGCTATTAATAGTGGGATAATAATGGAATAATGGAATAATAATAATATGGAATAATGGAACAATGGAATAGTAATAATAGTAATAATAGTAACAATAGTAACAATAATAGTAATAGTAATCATAGTAATAGTAATAGTAATAATAATGATAATGATGATAATGATGATAATGATGATAATGATGATAATGATGATAATGAAGATGATAATAATAATAATGATAATAATAATAATAATATTAATAATAATAATAATAATAATTCTGCCCCATCCACCCCTTCCCTGCCAGGTCTGGCAGCAGCAGAGCTTCCCTCAATCGGAAAAATTCTGGTTTTTCCCACCCTTTTTTATGGATCAAACCCATCCCAGCCAGTCCCCGACTCCAAGGGGTGGGATCTGGGGGGATCCTGCTGCTGGGTGAGGAGAAATCGGCATTCCAGGATTTATTTTGGCGGTGGAGGAGGATTTGGGGTGGGATTCGGCTGCGCCGTGGTCGGGAGAAAAGCGGCCTTGGGTTCCCAATTCCTGAGGTCCCTTTTCCTGAGGTCCCTTTTCCCGGGATTTCTCTTCCCGGGATTTCTCTTCCCGAGGTCCCAGTGTCACCTCCACGGATCCAGGAGGGTCACGGGTGGCCTTGGCCGTGTCACACTGTGGGAATGGCTTTGTCCCCCCGGTGAGGGGTCCCTTTTCCCAGTGTTCTTCTTCCCAAGGTCCCTTTTCCCAGGATTTCTCTTCCCCAGATTTCTCTTCCCGAGGTCCCGGTGCCACCTCCACAGATCCATGAGGAACTGTGCAAAGTGGGAGCAGAGGATTCCAGGGAGCCGGGAACTGCAATTCCCTTTTCCCAGCCTTTCTCTTCCGGGGATCCCGGTGTCACCTCCACAGAGCCAGGGGTGACAGGGGTGGCTTTGGCTGTGACAGGGGACAAGCTGTGTATCCCTGGCATGGGGTCCTTCTTCCCAAATTCCCCCTTCCCAAATCC
>NC_031771.1:67821319-67824942 GCF_001522545.3 Parus major
CCAATTCCCCCTTCCCACTTCCAGCCTTTTTCCCCTGGCCAGGCAGGACGTGCCCAGCAGGGTGCCGGGGCTGGGAGGAGGTCACAGCCTTTCCTTAGGGATGAAATTCCCATCTTTTCCCGCTGCCGCCTCCATCCCTGGGTGAGAAAATTCCCTCCCCTTGGGCCGGGCGCTGTCGCTTCTCCTCCGCTCTCCCTCTTCCCTCCCTCATCCCTGTCTCCTTAAATTCCTTTCCCTGCTTTTCACACCCGTTTTCCTTCCCAGATCCCAGAACCTTCCCGGCTCCCCCTCGCCCGCCTGATTTTTCCCCCCAGCCACCCAGAATTCCCTAATTCTGGGATTTCGGGATGGTTTCGCACTCCCCTTTTCCCGATTCCTGTTTTTTTCCACAGTCAGGATGTTTTCCTCAGGAATTCCAAGAGGTTTAAACCGAGTTTTCCAAGCCCCTTTTGGATCTGGAAGGTGCTGATCCCACCTGGATGCGGCCTGGAGAGGGAAAAGTCCCCGCCAGCCCCTCCAAACCGGGATAAACTAAATTTTTTGCAGCAATCCCAGGATTTTGGGTGTTTCTGGTGATTCATTCCCAGAGCAGCTCCCAGAATTTAGGGAATTTTGGTGGTGGATCCCAACCAGCAGCATCTCCTGGCTCTGTTTTTTTTTGGAATTGGGGGGATGAGAACACGGAACAGATTTTTTCCAGCCCCTCCCCGGGCTGGATTTTAATTCCAAGACCAGGAAGCTGCTCCTGACTTTTCCCTGTGGATGTGACGGGAACCCTGAAGGAAAAGGAGCCACCAGGGCTGGGATTTATTTTTTTTTTTGTGGATGTTTGGGAAAGGAGCGGGGGGAGAAGGATGATTCATCCCGGCGAGGAGGGAATGTGACGAGATGGGAAGAGACACGGTGTGATCGCGGCTGGAATTCCCGGGAGCGGGGCTGGGATCTTGCAGAAATCCTGCTGGAAATAGGGAAAAAAGAAAAAAAAAAATGGGATTTAGGCTCTGGTTTTGCTTTCCTGGGGGCTGATCCCGGTGTTTGGTTGGGTTGGGGAATGCGGGATTTGGGAATTTTTTTGGCTCTGAGTCCTGCTGTGGGAATGGGGGATCAGGATGGGAGAGAGGGAATGGCTGGGAGGAGAGGAGGGATCACCCCAAAAAAATGGGAATCATCCAGGAGTGAGGGTGGGATCATCCAGGGGAGATGGGAATTGCCCAGCGGAGAGGAGGGATCACCCCAAAAAAGATGGGAATCAGCCGGGAGTGAAAGTGAGATGATCCAGGGACAGCTGGGATCACGCAGGGGAGAGTGGGATCAGCCCAGGGAAAATGGGAATCACCCAGGAGGGAGGGTGGGATCGTCCAGGGAGAGCAGGGATCACCCAGGAGAAATGGGAATTTCCAGGAGGGAGGGTGGGATCATCCAGAGAGAGCAGGGATCACCCAGGAGAAATGGGAATTTCCAGGAAGGGAGGGTGGGATCGTCCAGGGAGAGCTGGGATTGCTCAGGGGAGAAGGGAAATCATCTGGGGAAGAGTGGGATCACCCAGAAAAGATGGGAATCAGCCAGGAGTGAGGATGGGATGACCCAGTAATGATGGGAATCACCTGGAAATGAGGGTGGAACGATCCAGGGAAATCTGGGATTGCTCAGGGGAAAATGGGAATCACCCAGAGGAGAGGGTGGGATCATCCAGGGGAGGGCAGGGATCACTTAGAGGAGAAGGAAAATCATCCAGGAAAGATGGGAATCACCCAGGAGAGATGGGAATCACTCAGGAAAGATGGGAATTGCCCAGGAGAGATGGGAATCACCATGGAAAGATGGGAATCACTCAGGAGAGATGGGAATCGCTCAGGAAAGATGGGAATCATCATGGAAAGATGGGAATCATCCAGAAAATATGGGAATTGCCCAGGAAAGATGGGAATCACTCAGGAAAAATAGGAATCACTCAGGAAAGATGGGAATCACCCAGGAAAGATGGGAATCACCAGGAAGGGAGGGTGGGATCATCCAGGGAGAGCAGGGATCACCCAGAGGAGAGTGGGATCAGCCAGGAGAGCGGGAGGGAATTTCAGAGCTGATCCTGCTCAGGCAAAGTTGCTTCCACCCATCCAGGGAATTCCTCCTCCCTCCTGGGATCCACATCCCTGCTTTTCCCAATTAATCCACAGATACAATTAAGGTTCAACCGGTTTAATTAACCTGAGGAATGTTTCCATGGGGGAATATTCCCATGGAGAGGCCGAGGCGAGCTCCGAGGTCCTTGGGATGAGCTGGGAAGTGGCGGGGACATCCCAAACCCATCCCAAATCCCGAGGGCAGCTCATATCCATGGATCCAGCCTTTTTTTTTGGAAAACCAGCTGGAATTCTGAAGGGAAAAGTGCCCCTTTCCAGTGTCATTATGGGATGGAAAATCCCAGGCAGAGGGGGGACAGCGGAGGGGGTGGAATTCCCATAAATCCCTTGCGGGATGGGATGGGATGGGATGGGATCCAGGGGATGGGATCCAGGGGATGGGATGGGATGAGATGGGAACCATGGGATGGGATGGAATGGGATGGGATCCAGGGGATGGGATCCAGGGGATGGGATCCAGGGGATGGGATGGGAACCATGGGATGGGATGGAATGGGATGGGATCCAGGGGATGGGATCCAGGGGATGGGATCCAGGGGATGGGATCCAGGGGATGGGATGAAGGGATTTGCTCTCAGGATCAGGAGTTCAATGCCAGGCTCAGGTGATCCCGGTGTTTTCCAGCCTTTCTTAGGGCCAGGACGACGAGGTGACACTCGGGACAATCCTAAATCATGCCCGGGAAGGTTTAGGTTGGATTTCTGGGAATATTCCTGCATGGAAAGGGTTTTACAGCTGCCCAGGGCTGGGGTGGATCCCCATTCCTGGGGGGATTTCCCACCCCCATGGATGCGGCGGTGGCCTTGGCAGCGCTGGGAGGAGTGCCTGGATTCAGGAGTTCCCAGGGATTTTTCCATCCTGAATGATCCCATAATTCCATGATTTCTGCCTGGCTGCTGGCAAATCCATGGAATTCTCCTGGTGTCCCCATGGGCTCCATCCAGACCTTCTTAGGGACAACTCCTGGGCCACCCGGTGGCCCCACACCCCTCCCCGGAGCATCCCGGGATTCCCAACGTGGAGCGGAACATCTGGGAAAGGCCGAGGAAGGCTGGGAAGGTCTATTTATAGCCCGGCAATTAAGAGGAGGCCGTTAAAAATTAATCACCTCGGCTCGTTAACGGCTCCCGGTCCCCGCAGGGACAGACGGAGGGGACAGAGGCCGGGGCTGCCACGGCTTTTCCTCTCCTGGGAACAAAAAAAAAGCAGGAAAGATCAGGATGGGAAGAGCTGGGAGCCCAAAAAACGCCGTGGTTCCCGTTTCCCTCTGGACCGGGACACGGTGGAAGCATCAGGATCCACCCCAGGTGATTTTGGAACTTCCAAAGGGTGGGGTTGGGATCTTGGGAAGGAATTCCTGGCTGGGCTGGAATTCCCAGATTTGCTGCCCCTGGATCCCTGGAAATGTGGGATCATTTAACTCCCAGCTTGAAGAATTCTGGAAGCACACGGAAATTTTGGCATCCCAAAAATCCAACTCAT
>NC_031771.1:67825907-67827961 GCF_001522545.3 Parus major
CATCCATCCATCCATCCATCCATCCATCCATCCCTCCATCCCTTCTGCCAGGGGTTTTTTGGGATGGGATGAACGCTCCCATCCTGTTTTCCTGGAGCACCTCCTTGACCCAATTCCAGGAGGGATCTGGACTATTCCAGAGGATCTGGGAACAGCATCCCACGGCTGCCAAATCCTTGGGAATAGGTGGCGGCGGGAAACATCAGAATGATCCCATATTTTACGGGATGGGGTCACACCTGGATGCTGGAAAAGAGGGGGATCCTAAATCCGGGTACCTGGGATTCCCAAATTTCCAAATGCTGGAGATTCCCAGGATTTGGGCACCTCCAGCAGGTGCTGGATCCCGTTCCCGCATCCCAGCCTGCGTCAGAGCGCGTTCCTGGAGCAAATCCAGCTCACGTGGCCCCGCTAATCCCAGCGGGATCGCGGTGGGGATAATAAATCCGATGGCACAGCCCCGGGAGACTCCCGAATTCCAGCCTCGGGATCCCAAAATCCCAGCTTGGGGGGGGATCAATTCTGGATTTTTGGGGAGCGTTCCTAAAAAGGGGAGCGGGGAAATTGGGGTTTGCTGTGGGATGGGTGAGTTGGATATTTGGGATGTCAAAATTTCCGTGTGCTTCTGGAATTCTCTGAGTTGGGAGTTAAATGATTGGTGGGGGGAAAATGGGAAGAATTCATGGAGATTTTTGTCATTAAGGATTTAAAATCCTCCCCCACCCCCACACACACACACACCCCACTCCCAAAAAAACAAATAAAATCCCGGGATTTCAGAATTTCTGATGGAAAATTTTGATTCCAGATGAAGCCGAAGTGGGTCTTCCCAGAGTAATCCCAGAATCCTCCAGGTGGATGTAATTTAAATGTTTTCCTGAAAAAATGATGGGATTTGGTGATGGTTTTTGTGAGTCTTGGAATTGATCCCAATGCTGGGGCTGGAATTCCCACCCAGGGGTCCCTTCTAGATTCCCGGGATTTCATGGAGGGTCTCCCTGCCAGGATGGTGGGTTCCCAAAACCCCAAAAATTGGGGATTTCCCTTCCAACTTCGCCAGCATCTCCAAATTTTCCATTTCCAATCAACACCAGAGCACCCGTGAGGTTCCCTGGCTGCAAAACTGGGAATATCCAGAATTTTGGAGCAGGAGCCGGACACAAATCTGGCTTCCAGCTGGAATTTTGGATCGGCGGCAGGAAAGGGGCTGTGCTGGGAATGGGCTCCCAGATGAGGGTCAGGGACAATTCCGGAAACGCATTCCCAAAGGCCGTGGCAGAGGGTTTGGAATGGTTGGGATGCTCTGGAATGGCGGCTGAGGGATGAATCCATCCCCGCTCGGCACAGGGAGAGGCGGAAAGGTGACGGAGCCGCCGTTACGAAACCCGTGGGTTCAGGCAGCGATCCCGATGGATTAAACAACGCCGGGATCCGGGATCCGAGCCCCAGCGGGGCCGGAGAGAGGAGAAAGAGGAGGGAAAAGAGGGAAAAAAAGGAAAATGAGGAAAAGGAGGAGGAGGAGGGTGGAGCAGGATGATGCCGGAGCGCAGGCTCCCACGGGGCGTCAGCTGCCGGAGGTCGGGAGCTAATCCCGGCCAATTCCCGCTCGGCAGCCAGGAATAGCGCGGGATGGCGGAGCTGGGGGCCACACGTGTGCCGGCAGCGCGTGACGGCGCCGGGGTCAGCGCCGGGGCAGGGCCGCCCAAAACAAACCCCGCTAAAAACCCCAAACACGGCCCCAGAGTCGCGCAGCGCGGCCGGGATTGTCTGGTTTGGAGGATAAATTGAGGTTTTTTGGGAATGTGGGAGTGGCCGAGTGTGTGGTGTTGATATTCCTGGGATCTGCCCAGGTGGGGATGGGGGTTTGGGATTCCGGTTAGGAGAGATTCCAAATGCGGCTTGGCCCTGATGCGGCGGGAAGCAGAGGATGAGGATGGAAAATGGGATCCCTAATGAGAGGAGGGCACTTCCGGTCCTGTCCGTCCAGTGCTTTGGGATGGATGATGGATGGATGATGGATGGATGATGGATGGATGATGGATGGATGATGGATG
>NC_031771.1:67829746-67837915 GCF_001522545.3 Parus major
TTTATTCCCATTTTTATCCCTATTTTTATTCCTATTTTGATTCCCATGTTTATTCCCGCCCTGCTCCCCACGCCCTGCTGGGATCAGGGAATCAGGATGATGGATGACCCCATCCCAAGGCTCCGGCTCTGGAAGCGCATCCGTCCCCTCGGATTCTGGCTGGATCCGAACTCCCCGGAGCGTTGGGCTGCGGCGTTCCGAGCGCGGTGACATTTGGGATGACATTCCGAGTGCCGGGGAGCAGGGGAGGGGAGCCCTTCCTGCCTTCCCGGAGTCAAAGGGATGAATCCTTCGGGAAAGGATCCGCGGGAGGGGGAGAAATCCAGCGGGATCGTGGGGATTCGTGGAATGGGGAGTGGGATGTGAAAATAAAATCAATAAAAATGAAATAAAATAAAAATGAAATGTAAAATGTTGTAAAATAAAAGGTAAAATTAAATGGAATCAAGTTTTTAAAAAATAACATTAAAAATATGGAATATTATAAAATTAAATGTGAAATAAATAATATTAAATATAACATATCAAATATAAAATATTAAATGTCGACTATAAACTATAAACTATAAACTGTAAAATGAAAATATAAAGTATAAAGTATAAAGTATAAAATATAAAATATAAATTATAAAATATAAAATATAAAATATAAAATATAAAATATAAAATATAAAATATAAAATATAAAATAAATATAAAATATAAAATATATAATATAAAATATAAAATATAAATATAAAATAAAAAATAAAAATATAAAATATAAAAATATAAAACGTAAAATGTAAAATATAAAATGTAAAATATAAAATATAAAATATAATATATAAAATTAAAATATAAAATAATATAACATAGAAAATAGAAAATGTAAAATATAAAATGTAAAATATAAAGAATTTTATAAATATTTTGTAAAAAATATAAAATTGTGTCAGGGAAAAGGAATAGAATGGAATAAAAGATGGAAAAATAAAATAGAATCATAAAATAAAGTAGGAGAGAACAAAATAAAATAAAGCAGAAGAGAATTCTAAAAATTAAATAGAAGAAAATGGAATCATACAATTAAATTAATTTACATTAAATTTTAAAAATTCAATTTTTAAAAAAACTAAAAATAATATAAAATATGAAATATAAAATAAAATAAAATAAAATAAAATAAAATAAAATAAAATAAAATAAAATAAAATAAAATAAAATAAAATAAAATAAAATAAAATAAATAACATGTTGGAAACCCATCAATATCAATATCACAAAATATAAATAGATAATCTAAAAATATACAATTCAAAATCTATAAAATATACAATACATTATAGTTATATATTATTATATATTTTATAGTTTTATATTAACAATAGCTATTACCATAGGTATAAATTAATATAAAATATCTGAACGATAGAATATTTAACATATGATGGAAAACAAAAACATAAAGATGCAATTAAATTTAATCTAGAAAACGTGAAGATGTAATTAAATATAAAATAATAACAATATATTTAGATGCTATTAATAGTGTATATATATATATATATATATATATAATTTTTATCTATACTTAATTTCCCATTATTTAACATTTTACACGATTTCGTAGCTCCCCACAGACCCTTCCCCAGCCATTTGAGGTCTCTGTGCTGTAATTCCTTTTTCCCGTATTCCCATTTTCTTGGGAGAGCTGGGAATGTTCCCCTGGAGAAGGGAAAAATCCAGGGAATCCTCAGAGTCCCTGCAGGAGCTCCAGGAGAGCTGGAATTTGGGAAAGGGCTGCAGGGACAGGAGCCAGGGAATGGCTTCCACTGGGAAAGGGGAGATTGGGCTGGGATCTTGGCAAGGAATTCCTGCCTGGGCTGCAATTCCCAGATTTCCTGTGGATCCCTGGATCCCTGGGAATGCCCAAGGCTGGGTTGGACATTGGGATTGGATCCATTGGGATGGTGGGAGCTGTCCCTGCCCATGGAACGGGGTGGGATTTAAGGTCCCTCCCATCCCAGACCATTCCAGAATTCTGGGATTTACGAATCCCCGCTCTCCTCACGCCTCAGCCTCGGCGCTGCCTCGCCCAGAACATTTCCGAGCCGGCTCCTCCACGCGGCTCCGTCCTCCCCGTCCCCGGAGTGTCCCCTGCTCGTGTCACCTCCCGTGTCCCTTCCCCGGGCGCTTCCAGAGGCGCTTCCCTCCATCCAGGTGCGACCCCGCCGGAACATCACACGTGGGGTTCGGGATTTAGAGCCACCAGCAGCCCTGGGAGATCCCCAGAATTCCAACCCCTCATTCCCGTTCCCTCCCAGCTGGATGGCCCTACTGTCCCCAGAGCAAAAAAATCTGGGAATTGGTTTTCCTTGGAAAAGGATGGCCTTGGGTCTCGCTCTTCTTCCTGCCATGGATTAACACGATATTCCAGAGGGCTGGAGTGGTGCCCACTGGGAATATTCTCTGCCTTTCCTCCGGGAAAAATTGGGAATGGCATCCCCACCACGCCACCAGGCCCAGGGATGTGAATGGGGAGCGAATCCTCTTTTTTTAGGGAAGGAAAATCCCCACCAAAGCCCATTTGGGAAAGTTTCCGGTGGGATTCGTGGAAGATTCTGGAGTGGGAGGAGGAGGAGCGGAGGGGGGATGGAGCAGGATGAGGCCGGAGGGGAATTACTGATGGATCTGTCAAAGCTCGATCGGATCCAGGCGGGAAGTTGAGGATAACGGAGGCTGAAAAGGACAGGGAGCCGCTGGCCGGGGACAGGCTGGGGACAAACTCCAGCCACGGCCACCCCCGCGACGTCACCGGGGCCACCTCATGGGATTCAGGGGATGCTTTTGGGGTCTGGGCACGGAGAGGAGCTGGAGAGGGGAATCCAGGATGGGGGAACTTCCTGGGAATGGCTCCTCTTCACCTCTTCACAGCGGTGCCGTTCCACAGCAGAATTCCACGTTGGGATCGTGGTGGAACCATGGAATGGTTTAGGTGGGAAGGGACCTTAAATCCCATCCCATTCCAGCTGTGACACCTCCCACCATCCCAGGTGGCTCCAAGTTCCATCCAGCCTGGCCTCAGGCACTTCCAGGGCTCCAGGGATCTGGGAAAGCTCAGTGGGATCAGGGATCGTCTGGAATCCCATGGGAGCGGGAGCACGGAGTGAGCAGGACACAGGGAATGGCTTCCCACTGGGAAAAGGGAGGTTTGGGTGGGAGTTTGGGAAGGAATTGCTGCCTGGGCTGGAATTCCCAGATTTGCCGTGTCTGCCCCTGGATCCCTGGGAATGCCCAAGGCCGGGTTGGATGGACTCGGATCCACCTGGGATGGTGGGAGTGTCCTGGAGCAGTGGGGTTTTGGAGCAGCCCCCGGTTTGGGGCTCAGGGATGGCGCTGGAGGTCCCAAACCTGATCCATGGGCTCGTCCCATCCTCAAGGACTAAATCCCACTGAGGGATTTTCTGGAATTCCTGCTCCTTCTGAATTGCTGGATGGGGAATATTTGAAGCGGAGAGTGCTGGGAATGTCCATCCTGTAGGGATTCACACCGATCTTCGTTAAGGTGTCGCTAATTAGATGGGGTTTGGGGCTGCCTGGGTCCTCTTTGGGCACTGCAGGTTTGGGGTCTGAATTTCCCTGGATTTGGCTGCTCCAGGAGATGGGACAATTCTGTGTCAGGTCACGGTGTCTGGGGCCATGGGACTGTCCCCAGAATCATCCTGGTGGCCAGCACGGAGTGACCAATGGGGTCAGTGACATGGGTACATCAGCCCTGGGGACATGGGACTGTCCCCAAAACCATCTCAGTGGTCAGTGCAGAGTGACCAGTGGGGTCAGTGACACGGGGACATCAGCTGTGGGGACACGGGACTGCGCCCAAAACCATCCCAGTGGTCAGCACTGAGTGACCAGTGGGGTCACTGGGTTGGGGACACAGCTCTGGGGACATGGGACTGTGCCCAAAACCATCCCAGTGGTCAGCATGGAGTGACCAATGGGGTCAGTGACAGGGGACATCAGCCCTGGGGTTGGTGACATGGGGACATCAGCCCTGGGTAGCCGGTTCTATCCCCAAAACCATCCCAGTGGTCAGCACCGAGTGACCAGTGGGGTCACTGGGTTGGGGACACAGCTCTGGGGTCAGTGGGACAGGGACACCAGCCCTGGGGACAGGCATTGTTCCCAAAACAATCTCAGTGGTCAGCATGGAGTGACCAGTGGGGTCAGTGACATGGGGACATCAGCCCTGGGGACACGGGACTGCACCCAAAACCATCCCAGTGGTCAGTGCAGAGTGACCAGTGGGGACACTGGGATGGTGACACTGCCCTGGGGTCAGTGCCATGGTGACCCAGCCCTGCCTGGTGCCAGTGAGTGCCTCGATGTCCCCGTGCGGGTCGTGCGCGTCCCCGAGAGGAGGCGCGGGCTGGCAGTGCCCGGCGGTGGCGGGAGGCGATGTCCCCGCGGTGTCGGTGTCCCCTCGGTGTCCCCGCGGTGTCCCCGCGGTGTCGGTGTCCCCTCGGTGTCCCCGCGGTGTCCCCGCGGTGTCGGTGTCCCCTCGGTGTCCCCGCGGTGTCCCCGCGGTGTCGGTGTCCCCTCGGTGTCCCCGCGGTGTCCCCCCCGGTCCCCAAGGAGCCGCCGGTGCCTCCGGGAGGAGCCCGGGAGCTCCCGGCTCGCTCTAACCCGAGTGTCTTCCCATCCGTGTCCTTCCCTCACCTCCGTGTCCGTCTGTCCGTCCCTCCCGCCTCTCTCTGTCTCTCTCTCTGCCTCTCCTGCCCCTCTGCTCTGCCAGGGAGGGAGGGAAGGAGGGAGGGAACTCCCGAGCGGGAGTTTAGGGGGGTCGGGAGCCGCGGGCGGGGGGCCCTGGGCTGGGCAGGGGCTGTTTTGGGGTGCGGGGATCCCGCGGGGCTCAGCCCGGCTTCCCTCCTGACCTCGGCCAGGGGTCCCCAGCTGGGTCTGGAGCCAGGAATTCAGGGCCACCAGAAGCCACCTGAGCCCCGGCCAGGGAAGGGTTCGCAGCCGGGGACACGAGTTTGGGGTTGAGGAGAATCCAGCCTGTCCCGTAGCTCAGCATTCCCGGGAAAACCAGCGCAGGGAGAGCCGAGCATGGCACGAGCTCTGGGCTCCTTCCCGACCCCAAAGTCCCATTCCTGGGGTCCCATCCCGGGGACAGGAGTTTGGAGTGCCCGGAATTCCATTCCTGGGGTCCCATCCTGGGGACAGGAGCCTGGGGTGCCCAGAATTCCATCCCTGGGGTCCCATCTCTGGGTTCCTGTCCTGAATCCCATCCCTGGGGTGCCCATTCCTGGTGTCCTGGGATCCCCATTCCTGGGCTCCCATCCATGGGTTCCCATCCATGGGCTCCTGTCCTGAATCCCATCCGTGGGGATCCATCCCCAGCTCCCAGCCCAGGGACAGGAGCCTGGGATCCCCATTCCTGGGATTCCATCCATGGGCTCCTGTTCTGAATCCCATTCCTGGGCTCCCATCCCTGGGTTCCCATCCATGGGTTCTCATCCCTGGGTTCCTGTCCCGAGTCCCATTCCTGGACTCCTTTTACAAGTTCCATCCTTGTGTTCCCATTCCCATGGTCCCATCCCAGGGACAGGAGCTTGGGTTCCCATTCCTGGGGTGCCATCCATGGGTTCCCATCCATGGGTTCCTGTCCTGAATCCCACTCCCGGGGTCCCATCCCAGGGACAGGAGCTTGGGTTCCCATTCCTGGGGTCCCATCAATGGGTTCCCATCCATGGGCTCCTGTCCTGAATCCCATTCCTGAGGTCTCATTGCCGGGGTCCCATCCCAAGGACAGGAGCCTGGCATCCCCATTCCTGGGCTCCTGTCCTGAATCCCATTCCAAGGACAGGAGATTGGCATCCCCATCCCCGGGCTCCCATCCCTGGGCTCCTTTTCCAAGTCCCACCCTTTTTCTCTCATTCCTGGGCTCCCATCCCAGGGACAGGAGTCTGGGATCCCCATCCGTGTGTTCCCAACCCCGGGCTCCCATCCCTGGGCTCCTTTTCCAAGTCCCACCCTTGTTCTCTCATTCCCGGGCTCCCACCCTGCCGTCCCCGCAGGAATTCTCCCGTTTTCCCTGGAAGCGGCGGAGGGCGGATCTCGCTTGCCCGTTTATTTTAATACATCTCTCTCTCTCTCGTATCTCTCGCTCTCTCCTGGCTCTCGCCTCTCTCTCCCCGGCCCCTCCGCGCTCTCTTTCCGTCCGTGCCTTCCTGTCCCTCCCCCCCGGTCCTCCCCCACCCCTCCCCAGGTCAAGGTGTGGTTCCAGAACCGCCGCACGAAGCAGAAGAAGGACCAGAGCAGGGACTCTGAAAAACGCTCCTCCGCCACCTCCGAGTCCTTCGCCACCTGCAACATCCTGCGGCTGCTGGAGCAAGGCCGCCTGCTGTCCGTGCCGGCCCCTCCGAGCCTGCTGTCCCCCGGTTCCAGCCCCGCGGGGAGCGGCAGCGGCCTGGCCACGCCGGGCCCCGCGTCCCCGGGGCTGGCGGGCGGCAGCAGCCCCCCGGTACCGCCGGCTTTCAGCCTCCACCTCCCTTCTCTCGCCTCTTCCTCCTCATCCTCATCGTCCTCGTCGTCGCCGCGGCTGCCGGGGAGGCCGCTGAGTTTTGGGGGGCCGCTGCTGGGCAGCCTGCACGATCTGCCCGGTGCCTACGGAGCGGGAGCGTCCGCGTTCGAGCCTTACACGCGGCTGGAGAGGAAGGACAATTCTATAGCCAGCAAGAAGCCGAGCTCTTAAAACCCACCCAAAACACAAAAACCCATCCAACCCCACCCCAAAGTGTCAAAAAGTGTCACCTCACTCCCCTCCCATCCCAATCCTGAGTTGTCCCAGCCCGGAATTCCCGGAATTCCCGGAATTCCATGCCGTGGGAACGGCGGCTCCCCGGTGCTGGAGCCTCGGGTGTCCCCCAGGGGTGGCTCGGGGGGGTTTTGTGTCACCAAATCCCCGCTCCGGGGGGCAGGAGCAGCCTGGGGGGGGCAGGGGGGTGTTCCTTCCCTGGGGGACAAAAGGGACAGCGCGAGGTTCTGTCCCCGCCGTGTCCTGGGAGAAGCGCCGTGCCTCAATTTCCCCGCCCGCGCCGTGTCCTGGCTGAGGTCACCGTGGGTGCTCCGGAAGGAGGAGGAGGGGGGGTTTGTCCTCTGAGGGTGGCTCCGGTGGCCTGGGTGATGTCCCCAACCCCGCCGGTTGTCCCCGCGATGGGGACAAGCCACCCCTGGGACACCCCCAGGCTCCTGCAGACCCCAAAAACCTCCCCGCGCTCCCTTTTGGGGCCGCCCCACCCTGACAAACCCCCCAGGGACCCCCCCGAGGTGTCCCAACCCCGCCAGGGGACAGCAGTGACAGTGACACCTCAAACCCGCTCTGGGGTGGCACCGCGGTGACGCCACCCTGGCACCGCCACACCCCCTGTGTCACCCTGTCACAGCCAGGTCCCTTCCCAGAGCTGCTGTGTCACCCCCCAGGGTGACAGTGGCTTCCCGCGGGGCTGGCCGTGGGGCTGGGGACAGCGGGGACTTGGCAGGAGGTGGCCCTTGGGGAGAGTGGCAGCGCCCTGAGGTGGCACCACCTTGTCCAGGACACCTCGGGGTGTCACCACCTTGTCCAGGTGTGCTGGGGTGGCATCACTTGGTCATCCTGTGGTGGCGTTGTCACCCCGGGGTGTCACCACCTTGTTCAGGACACCCTGTGGTGGCATCACCAGGTACTCCACGATGTCACCACCTTGGTCAGGCCATCCTGGGGTGTCATCATTTTGTCATCCTGTGATGGCATTGTCACCTTGGGGTGTCACCACCTTTTCAGGACACCTTGGGGTGCCACCACCTTGTCCAGGTGTCCTGGGGTGCCACCACTTTGTGTAGGACACTCTGTGGTGGCATCACCAGGTACCCCACAGTGTCACCACCTTGTCCAAGTCTCCTGAGGTGCCACCACATGCAGAGGTGGCACCACTTTGGGTGTCCTGGGGTGTCACCACCTTGTCCAGGACATCCTGTGGTGGCATCACCAGGTACCCCACGGTGTCACCACCTTGTCCAGGTGTCCTCAGGTGCCACCACCTTGTCCAGGACATGCAGAGGTGGCACCACTTCAAGTGTCCTGAGGTGCCACCACCTTGTCCAGGACACCTTGGGGTGTCACCACCCCGAAGTGCCACCCTCCCC
>NC_031771.1:67838154-67839198 GCF_001522545.3 Parus major
CGGGGACACATCCCCGGGGAGCCGCCAATTCCCAGGATTTTGCAGGGAAATATTTAAAATAAATGATTTTATGAGAAGTTTTCCGTCATTTTTAATTTTTGGGGTTTTTTTATTCCCCCCTCCCACCCCCTCCCGGTTTTTCGGGAATTTTTATTTATTGCTCTGCTCCCTTTGGAGCGTTTTATCTCGGGCGGGGAAACTGAGGCAGGGAAAGGGACAGGTGACAATCCCGCCTGTCCCCGCACGCCCGGCGCAGACCTGGAATTCTCCTGGAATTGCGATATTTGGGATTTTTCCAGAGCCCTCATCCCTTCATTTATGTCGATCCCTCCTCTCCCATCCCGATCCGGGTGGAGCCTCTGGAATTCTGTCCCCAACCCCACCCCGGGCCTCGCTTGGATTTTGTTTTTCCTTCTTCCCGACTCCAGCGGGGATTTTCCAACCTGGAATTCCCAAAATTTCCTGGGCTCAGCAAGAGGAACCTTCTGGACCTCCCTAAACCCCTCAACCTCCGCGCCCGGATGGGATTTGGGGACATTTCGGGACAAACAAAGGTTTGGGATTTGGGAATTTGGGATGCGGGAATGTCCTTTGGGATTTTCCCGAGGGATCTGTGGGAATTCCCTGGCTGCTCTTTTTTTTTTTTACCCATTTCACCCCAAAAGCTGCTCCCACAAAAATCCCAAATGCCATCCGGAGCTTTCCCGAAGTTCCTTTCCCCCGAGCGGGGGGTGGGGACAGCTTGGGGACATCCCCAGTTTGTCCCACCCGGTGCCGGGGGCTCCTCCAGTCTGGGATTCCCGATGGGAAAATCTGGATGGGACAATTTTAAGGGAAAAGGGTTTTTTTATGGTTTTTAATGTGAATAAAAGTCACTTCCTGCCTCCTTCCGCCTCCTCCGTGGCCTCGATCTCGGCTCCAGGTGGCAGCGGCCTCGTGGGTGACACCGCGGGGTGACATCGCCAGGGCCACCCCTGCCCGCTCTGCTCTGTCCTCAGAGCCCCGATGGGGGAACCTCGCATTGCTCCCTGTCCCCAAACCTGT
>NC_031771.1:67839451-67841352 GCF_001522545.3 Parus major
CGCTGTTTACAGACAACACGGGGCCACCTGTGTCACCTGTGTCACCTGTGTCACCTGTGTCACCTGTGTCACCTGTGTCGCCAGTGCCACCTGTGTCGCCAGTGCCACCCGTATCACCGGTATCGCTTTTGCTGCCGGTATCGCTGGTGTCACTTTGCTGCGGGTGTCGCTGGTGTCGCTGGTGTCACCTGTGTCTCCGGTGTCACCTGTGTCGCCGGTATCGCCTTTCCTGCCGGTGTCACCTGTGCTGTCGGTGTCGCTGGTGTCACTTTGCTGCGGGTGTCGCCGGTGTCGCGGGCGGGGCGGGACCGGCGGGGGCCGGGCCGGGGCTACAAAACCCGGGGTGCGACCGTGACGGGGACGGGGACAGGGAGAGGGACAGGGACAGGACCATGGCAGCCACCAAGGTGACAACAGCGGCGACAGAGCTGGCGGCAGCGCGCGAGCACGGGCTGGCCGTGACCCGAGACTTCCACAGCAACCCGCGGCTGAGTGAGTGGGGACACCGAGGGGACACCGAGGGGACACCGAGGGGGGAGTTCCGGGGAGTGGAGGGGGGACATCCCTCTGTCCCCGAGCAGAGCGGCAGGGACCAGGGGGTGACACCGAGCAGGAGGGCGTGGGTGGCACTGGAGCAGGAGGGGACAGAGGGGTGGCACTGGGACAGGCAGGGGTGGGAGGGATGGGTGGGTGACACCGGCTCAGGAGGGGACAGGTGGGTGGCACTGGGACAGGAGGGGACAAGTGGGTGGCAGTGGGACAGGCAGGGGTGACAGGGACGCGTGAGTGGCACTGGGACAGGCAGGGGACAGAGGGGTGGCAGTGGGACAGGCAGGGGTAGCAGGGACAGAGGGGTGGTACTGGGACAGGAGGGGACAGAGGGCTGGCAGTGGAACAGGCAGGGGTGACAGGGACACGTGAGTGGCACTGGGACAGGCAGGGTGGCACAGGGGCCACGCGTGTCTCTCGGGGGGACAGGGTGACATTGCGGGGCTGTCCCCTCCGGGGCACCGCCCCCACAAGGACCGGGGAAGGTGTCCCCACCCTGCGGTGACACCCCAGAGGTGCCCCAGGTGTCCCTTCCCGCTGTGTCCCCATCCCACGGCGACATCGGGACACCTGGCACCGTGCCACCTCCACAGCGGGGCGGACTCTCCCCCTGTCACCTTGTCCCCAAGCCCCCGCTGTCACCAAGCGCGTCCTTCGCGACCTTCGCTGCCGGGGCCGGCCAGTTTGGAAATCACTTCCTTCAGATGTCACCTCCCTTTGTCCCCAACCGGGTGGCTCCGGTCCCCAACCGTGTTTGCTGTCAACAGCGGCCACCCGCGGGTGGCTCCTGCCCGGGTCACCTGGCCGAGCGCCAGCCCTTGGCTCGGGTGTCACCCGCCTGTCCCCTCGCCAGCAAAAACCGCCCCCATTTGTCCCCTCCCGTCGCGTTTGTCTCCTCGAGGGACGCGTTTGTCACCTCCCCCCCGCCCGGGTGGGGACAGAGTCCCCGGTGTGTCCCTGTCACCCAGGAGAGCCCCAAAATGTTCCGGGAGGTGACAGCGGAGGTGGCAGGAAGGACAGGGTGAGGTGGCACGGCCGGGGGGACCTGAGGGGACATTCGGAGGGGTGGGGACACCCCCTGGATATGGGGGAGGGGCAGAGGGGGGCTGGAGGCTCCGGAAATCAGGGGGGTGCGGGGTTCCCCCAGTTTGGGGTCCCAGTGTGGGGTCCCAGAGTGGGGTCTCAGTTTAAGGACCCAATTTTTGTTCCCAGTTTGGGGCCCCAGTTTGGGGTCCCAGTTTTGGGCACAGCAATGTCATTGTCCCCAGTACAAACCAGTGCCCAGAGCTGGGAGAACTGGGAAGGTCAAGCAGGGCTGTGGGATGGGATGGATGATGGATGGATGATGGATG
>NC_031771.1:67841452-67842830 GCF_001522545.3 Parus major
TCATCCTCATCCTCATCCCCCTCATCCTCCCCCAGGGCAGATCCTTCATCCTCATCCTCATCCTCATCCCCCAGGGCAGATCCTTCATCCTCATCCTTCATCCTCATCCTCATCCTCCCCCAGGGCAGATCCTTCATCCTCATCCTCATCTTCATCCCCCAGGGCAGATCCTGGAGCCTTTGGGGAGGGGGAGAGGCCTCCCCGAGCTCCTGGCAGCGCTGCCTTTGTGTTTAGGGTTTTGTTTTTGTTTTCCTCTGTGGGGAGGAGAGAACAGCTCTGGCTGTGGGGTGAGGATTGAGCTTTGGGTTTTGGGTTTTCCTTTTTTTTTCCCTTCCCAGCTCTGGGTATGGGGTGGGGGATTGAGGTTTGAATTTAGGGTTTTGCTTCCTTTCTGTGGGGAGGAGAGAACAGCTCTGGGGATGGGGTGAGGATTGGAGTTTGGATTTAGGGTTTTCCTTTTGTTTTCCCTTCCCGTCTCTGGCTGTGGGGTGAGGATTGAGCTCCAGGGCTGTCCCTGGGGCTGGGGGCAGCTCGGACCCCCGGGGATGGCAGGAGCAGGATGAGCTCCAGCTCCACTGGGAATTCCAGCAGGGCAGGGGAGCTGCTGCTGGGTTTTAGCAACATCTCCAAGGAAAAGCAAACAGAAATGATAAAATTCCATCTCCCTGCTCTTTCCTATTCCTCTTTTCACCCTTCAGGCACGGCCAGAGCTCCTTTTCCATCCCAGCAGGAGCTGCAGCAGAGCTGGGATTCACTGGGGTCGGTGCTGGATGATCCCAAAATCAGAAACTCTTTCAGTGGTGGGAAGAGAACGGGACACGATGGGCTCTGGGGCCACGGGGCAGAGCAGCAGCATTGCCACAGCAAAATGGGACATTCACACCTTCCCCTGGGGAGAAACAATAAGAGATTGGGGTTTTTCAGGTGTATTTTTTAATTCCTTTAGGTGAAAATTCTGCTCCTGAGCTGCTGTCACCCTCTGCCTTTGCTTCTCCTTCCCCGCTCCTCTCCCTCTGTTTGCTGTCCCTCTGCTCTTCCCCGGAGAATTGATCCTAATCCTCCAAACAATTTCGCCGGCATTTGAAGGTCCAGACTCTCTTATCGCACTAATCTGGGCGAGAGAATTCCGAGGATGGCTCGGTGAGCCCCGCGGAGCCCCAGCCCCGCACGACCTTGGCTTTATCTCCACAAATCCTTATCGCTGCCAGCTCCGCGTCCCGGATTTGTGATCCAGAGGTCACTGGGGACCGTGGGGCTCCCACCGCAGCAGGAATCTGCAATTCCACAAGGAAACACAGCCGTGCACTCCGTGAAATGGAATTGGGAGAGAACTCCGAGCTCATCCAGCTCAACCATCCCCAGCCCTGCCAGGACCAGC
>NC_031771.1:67844390-67845610 GCF_001522545.3 Parus major
GAGGGCCAAGGTGGCTGGGAGGGGAAGGGCAGCTCTGGGATGGAGTGGCGATGCTCCAGGTGGGCGCTCTGCCAGGCTGGCAGTGTCCGGCTCTGGTGGCCATGGATGGAGCGCTGGCTGTGAGCAGCCAGGACGATGCACAGGCCAGCAGATTGTGACAGAGCACAAAAGCTGTGTCCTCCACGGCTGCCCTGGGGACGGGGAGGGTCACACACCTGGCCCCAGGTGAGCAGGGCAGGTGCTGGGCACAGAACCCAGCGTGGATGAGCAGACACCACTTGTTGTGTTTGTGGATCCATTTAGGCTGATATGGAGGCTCCTAAACCCCCTTCAGTCCCTCCTGAGCAGGGCAGAACTCCCTGGAAGGATTCCTCCAGGGAATCTCCTCACCTTGGGTGTGGGAGTGTGTCCTGGCGTTGGGACAATCCCCAGGGAGACCATTCCCACTCCCCACAGCCATCCAGAACCCCCATTCATCCCCATCTGAGTCGATACCTGCGCTTGGCTTGGCCCCTTTGGGGTGAGCTGTGCCTTTCCCAGGGGAGCCATTCCATGGAGGATCTCCTTCCTCTCCCACACGGAACGGGAAGGGCTTTGGGGTCCCCTCCAACCCAACCCATCGGTGCAGGAGGTCACGGGGAGGGGGTGACTCCCCTGGGGACAGCAGGGATGCTCCAGCTGGGGAGAGAGGGAGCTTTTTAATGAGGAGGAGGAGGAGGAGGAGACTCTTCTCCCTTCTAGACACCACAGACGAGTGCAGGCACGCTTGGCAGCGCGTCAGGCACGGGATCGGCGCGTTCTGTTCATTAAGGAGCGACTGGCGCTTGTGGCAGCGCTCAGGAATCGTTCCAGGGGCTCTGCAGGATGTGAGGGGTGCCCTGGTGCCAGGGAATGGGGATGGATTCTTTGGGAATGCTCTGCCAGGGGCTGCTCCGAGCATGGAAAATCAGCCCCTTCTCTCCTTGAGGGGATTTATCCCTCTCCTGTAAATTTTCAGGGAGCTGTGGAGGGGTTGTGGTGCTGCTGTCCCGTTGGTTTCATCCCACATTCCCTGTTTTCTCCTGCTCCCTCTGCCCAAGGGTCCACAGCCCGGTCTGGAGCGTTGTGGGGTCACAGAGGAAGGGGCTGGGACATTCCCAGGCTTTGTGGATCCTGTGTTGGCTCTGCTTGGCTCGGGATGCAGCAGCTCCACATTCCCACTCCCTCCACGGCCTGGGAGA
>NC_031771.1:67846997-67848098 GCF_001522545.3 Parus major
ATCAGCAATTCCCAGGGGATCAGTGATTCCCAAGGGATCAGTGGATTCCCAAGGGATCAGCACAAGGGATCAGTGATTCCCAAATCAGTGATTCCCAGGGGATCAGGGATTCCCCAGCCCTTCCCTGCCGCTGTTCCGGTGTTTTCCCCCGCTGCCCTTTGCAGCCTTTCCCATTTTCCCGTGCTTTGGGCAGGATGGGGGGCTGGGCTGTTTGCTATTCCAGCCGTATTCCCATGGAATGCCAGCTCTCCTTTCTCCTGGGACACGGAGCTGGGACAGCCTGCTCTCCTCGGGGACAACAAGGACAACTTCTGTGCCGGGAACAAAACCCTCTGCGGATTTGGGATTCCCTGCAGGATCTGGGGCAGCAGGAGGGGCAGAGCACCCCCAGCCCCTCTGGGCTTCTGGAATGTTCTTTCCCTGTGCAGCTCTCCCTCCTCTCCCGTTCTGTCGAGTCACCTTTTCCCAGCTCCCTGCCGGAAAGGCTCCGGCTCCCGCTGGAAACGGGGCTATTTTTAGGTGAAGGAAGAAATGAGGACGTTGGGCTTGAGAATTCGTGATGAGGACTTAATTTTCTGACAAGCAGGGCTAATTTGCTAGAAATATTCCCTTTTCCCCCACCCTTCTTTATTTCCTTATTTGATTCCTTTTCCTTTGAGGGTTTGCAGAGCTCTCCCTCTCCCAGAGCCTGCTGTGTGTTCCCAGGGCTCAGGAACATTTATCCTGGGAAAAATCCAGTGGCAGGGCTGGGACTGGATGAGCTTTAAGGTCCCTTCCCACCCAGACCATTCCAGGATTCCATGTCCAGAGGATTGCAGGGATGCAGGAGATCAGGAGCTGCCTCAGCTGCTGCTCAGGGTGAGGTTTTTGTTCCCTTTAATCCCTGGGATCAAACTCCTCTTTCCTAAAGGGATGTCGCTGTGGAGAAGGGACTGGCTTAAAAGGATCATGGAATCACAGCCTGGATTGGGTTGGAAAGGATCTTAAATCCCATCCAGAGCAGGAACAGCTCCCACCATCCCATTGGGATCCAATCCCAATGTCCAGGATACTCCCAGGGATCCAGGGGCAGCAAATCTGGGAATTGCAGAAGCCCAGGCA
>NC_031771.1:67850184-67851053 GCF_001522545.3 Parus major
ATCCCATTGACATCCCATTGACATCCCATTGATATCCCATTGATATCCCATTAATATCCCATTGATATCCCATTAATATCCCATTGATATCCCATTGATATCCCATTGATATCCCAGTAATATTCCATTGATATCCCAGTAATATTCCATTGATATCCCAGTAATATTCCATTGACATCCCATTGATATCCCATTGATATCCCATTGATATCCCATTGACATCCCATTGATATCCCATTGACATCCCATTAATATTCCATTGATATCTCTTTGATATCCCATTAATATGCCATTGATATCCCATTGATATCCCATTGATATCCCATTGACATCCCATTGATATCCCTTTAATATCCCATTGATATCCCATTGTATCCCATTAATATCCAGTTAATATCCCATTAAGATCTCATTAATATCCCATTGATATCCCATCGATATCCCTTTAATATCCCATTGATATTCCATTAATATCCAGTTAATATCCCATTGATATCCCATTGATATCCCTTTAATATCCCATTGATATCCCTTTAATATTCCATTAATATCCCATTAATATTCCCAACCACTTCATCACACTCGCAGGCTGCTGAGAGCGCTCCCAAAATATCCCTGATTAATCACAGGAAATTTGTGATCTTCAGTTTGCTCCCAGTTTACTCCAGCAGCTGCTCCAGGAATTCAAGGGGAAAGGAGGCCAGGGATGGATTTTTGGGAGAGGAACTCGTGGGAATCTGATAAATTCCATCCCTGGCAGGGATGGGAGCAGGGCTGGGAGAAGGGAACCATCTCCAGCCTCAGGGAATTTGGGTTGGGCTGGCAGGGAGGGCACTGGGCTGTTCCTGTGCCCAGGGGCTGCCTCCTCT
>NC_031771.1:67853635-67854597 GCF_001522545.3 Parus major
AGCAGCAGCAGTTCCAGCTGTGCAGCAGCAGTAATTCCAGCTGTGCTGCAGTTCCAGCTGTGCAGCAGCAGCAGTTCCAGCTGTGCAGCAGCAGTAATTCCAGCTGTGCTGCAGTTCCAGCTGTGCTGCAGTTCCAGCTGTGCTGCAGTTCCAGCTGTGCTGCAGCAGTTCCAGCTGTTCCATGGGATGGGCTGAGGCAGGAACATCTGGCATTCCTGTGCCCCTGACACAGCTCTGGCCTCTGCAGGGATCCTCACACCCAAAATAAAAGAGGAGCAGCAAAATGTCCAGCTCCAAACGGCCCTGAAAGCACCAGGATTGGTGTTAATTAGATCCACACCAATTAAAAGCCGCTGTGGGGTAGAAGGGCCATGTGAGGATGGAGAATTCCCAGATCCCAGAGCTCCGTGGTGTCCCTGGCTGTGATCCTCATCCCCAAGGGGCTCTGGAAGGGGCTCCCTGAGCCCACTTGGCCTGAGGCTCTGGAATTCTGGATCAGGGAATCCAGCTGATGTTGGAGTGGTGATGTTCATGCATCCCAAGAGCTCCCAATCCCACAGTGTTTCATGGTCTGGTGCTTGGAGTTGGGATAAATTCCAGTGATATTTTTATTTTCACTGTCTGAACACTGAGTCTCCTTTCCTCTGGAGCTGCCCATCACCTTCCCCTCCTGTTTCACAGATCTCTTCTTCCAGACTTTTCCTGGTTCTGGAAGCGCTCAGGGCCAGCCTGGGTGTGTTTGTGTAGGGATAACTCAATGGAAAAGCTGCTGGAGAGGCTTTTCCTGGCAGCAAAAGGAGAGATCCAGGCAATCCTGGAGTGGTTTGGCTTTCCTAGCCCAAATTACCAGTCAAGACCTCCTCTATGATTTATTTCCAGTTGATGCTTCATTGTGCAAAGGAAATAAACCCTGAAAGGCAATTCCTCACTGAACTTGGGTTTGCTTTTATTCCTCACTGAAC
>NC_031771.1:67857018-67859894 GCF_001522545.3 Parus major
CTGGGTTCCATTGTCCTTACACTGATAACAGCCTGATCTCCATGTCCTTACACTGATAACAGCCTGGGTTCCATTGTCCTTACACTGATAACAGCCTGGGTTCCATTGTCCTTACACTGATAACAGCCTGGGTTCCATTCTCTTTACACTGATAACAGTCTGGGTTCCATTCTCCTTACACTGATAACAGTCTGGGTTCCATTCTCCTTACACTGATAACAGCCTGGGTTCCATTCTCTTTACACTGATAACAGCCTGGGCTCCATTCCCCGTGGTCAGGGTGAGGAGGGAGAGAACAGGGAGAGCAGGAGAGGAGAGGCTGGAAAAGGGAGGGAGGGAGTAAGAGAAACAGAGGGAAAGAAGGAAAAAGCAGAGGGAGAGAGCAGGGAGGATGAGAGGGGTAGGATCAGGGAGAGGGGGCTGAGTTAAGAGTGGGGGAGAGGGGTTCAGAGGTCAGAGAGAAAAGTTAAGAGAGCAAAGTTCTTGTTCCAATCCAATATATCCTTTTCTATCGTGAATATTCTAATTCTCAGTAACCAATCACCATGAGACACACCCACTAAAGAATTTACACACAACCTATGAGCTTCCCTATATTAACATACAGTGCTGCATTTTAAACTCTAAAAGCTTTACAAATTCTTCCCTTGCTTCTTTACTTTTGGGCTTTGTTTTATCAGAAGGACATTGTTTTATCAGCAGGGATTCTCCTCTAGCTGGCTAGGCTAATGTTCTTTGGTTATATAGTAACCAGGACTCTGTATCCTATGATTCTTTCTTTTCTTTCATTTCTACTTTGATTCTAGCCTTCATATTTTCAGAATCTTCTGCCAAACAATCACATTTAAGGTTTCCCTGTTTCACCCTCCCCAACATGTCCTTCCACTGACAACAGCCTGGGCCCCACTGTCTTTGCCCTCTGGGCTTTCTTTGCTTTGTACCACCAAATTCCTTTAAGCTTAAAACTTGTCAGCAAGAGGAAAAGTACAGACACAACCAGAAAGTATTTAACAGATAATATTCATCCTAATACTTGTGAAATGTCACAGTAGGGATTTATAACACGGGGGATGGATTGAGCAGCTCAAACCTGGCTGGCACCAGCGAGCCCCAGCCCCCTGAGCTGGCTTTTGGCCAAAGTTCTGCTGGTTTTCCTCCTCAGGAGGAAAATTCCTGCAGGTTTTCATGGTCAAACAGCAGGTGAGGGGATGAGAGAGCAGCTTTGACTTCGAGGAGCGAAGGGGATGGGTTTGGTGCTGTTCTGCAGAGCTCTGCTGAGGTTTTCCCTCAGTTTGGAGCAGGGTTTGGGGGTCCTGCCCTGTCCCCATGACTCTCCTGGTTGGGATTTTACTCCCCTTGAACTGAAGTTGATGAGAGGGAGGCAGTTTTTTCCCTTCTTTGGACTTGGTTATTTATTCATATCAGCATTACATGGATACAAGGAGCTGTGTGCACTAAGATAGAAAGGTGAAAAATGGCCAACAAAGATCTTCCTCAAGGTCTTTTATATCTTCATTTACCCAATTAACTGATGCCAAGTAAATTATTTTCATTAATGACCCATTGACCCCACACCTGAGTGCTGCACTGAGGCATTTTCTGTCCAATCACTGCTGCCCAAAAACCTCTGGAAGGAGAAGATGAAGAAGAAAGAATGGAAAGAGACAACACCCTAAATCCTCCCTCTTGTCTCTTGTTCTCTAAACTGGTTTAAACTCCAAACTTGAACTTTTTCACCCATTGACTTAAGAAAACTCTCTAATTTACACATTTACACTCCTGGTTTTTCTATTTAACAGTTGTTTTCAGGGTGTTATATGAGGTTCAGTGCTTTGTTGGATGGCAGAGATAAGGGCACACTCTCTGTGCCTCTGACTCCAACTCTGATATTTCCATTTCCTTTATTTCCATTTTTTGTTGTCCAGCTTTGCCTCAGCTCTTTGATTCCATCAGATGAGGACTGAGGGTGGTGGGGAACCCTTGGGAAGGAAAAGTTCTGCTCCTGCTCTGGAATCCTGTGGATTTTCAGTGAAGGACAGCTGCTTTTTCCTTTTTATTTTCATTTTTTTCCAATTAAAAAAAATAATAATTTTTATTATTAGGGAATAAAAAGAACAAATTCTGATGTTTTACCCAGTTTTATCCTGGGTCAGAATGGAGCAGTTTTGGGTTCTGGAGGAACCTCAACAAGTCAGGGAGGTTTGGTGTCCATCTCTGGGGCTGGGAAAGGACAGGGCTGAGCTTTGGGGTGTTCAGGAATGACTTGGTGGCTTTCCAGGGAGGGCAGTGCCCTCTGTCATCTCCTCTGGGAGCTGAATTCCATGGCAGGGATGCCTCAGGACACCTGCAGCATCTCTGCTGATGTCCCCTTCCCTGGAGAGTAAAATTACCTCCTGGGCCACTTCTTGGGGCACAAAATCTGCTTTTTGCTCTCTCTGCTCTGTGTTTTTACATTGGCTGGGCTGTGCAGGAGAATTTGGAGATTTTTTGCTTTCCCTCGATGGCTGAGGGGGAAAATGGGAGTTGAGGAAGGGTTTTCTGAGCCCCAGGGTGAGCAGGGAGCTGACAGATGGCTGCATCTCCCAGCCCCAGGGCTCCCAGGAACAAACAAATCCCTGCTTGGCTCGGAGGAGCTCGTTGGCAAACGGGAAAAAAGAGTAGATAAATGAGTGTCTAATGGGAATGGAGGTTAATCCCCTGGAAAATGCAGGGAAATGTGGGGATATTGCATTTTTCTCCATCGTTTTTTGGATGGCTGTGTGCTCCATCACTGCAGCCTGCTGGTGTTGTGAGGAGGGATGGGGGATCTCTCCCAGGGGGGAGCTGAGAGGATGATCAGGCACGGTGACACTCATCCTTTAGGTGTTTATTTTCCA
>NC_031771.1:67863918-67866576 GCF_001522545.3 Parus major
TCCCAGCCCATTCCCGCGCGCTCCCAGGGCTCTCAGGCTGGAGCAGGGTGTGTGCTGGCAGGGCTGAGCTCTGTCAGAACATCCCTGTGCAGATGGTCTGTCTGGCACCCTATTGTGAGAGCTGAGACCCCAGCAGCCACCGCTAGAAGTGCTCGAGGTTTTTTTCCGAGGCTGTGGAAGGAATCAGGGGAAGGAAACGTGGTTGTGGGGTTGTTTTTTTTCATTTCATCAGGGATGCTGTAAAAACTCGAGTGACACTTCATCCCACAGACAGCAGCAGAGAAACCAAGCAACAATAAATATTGAAACAGTAGCACAACCTTGCAGACAGACCTCGTTTTTGCTGTTAAAAAGGAGCTGAAGTGTAATCTTAGACATTAGCAGCTATCGAGCGGAGCTGCAGCGTGAGGGGATTTGGCATTTGGAGCTGCTACAAGTGCTCAACTTTCTCCTGCTTTTTTCAGAGGTTCTGGGTAAAAAAAAACAACAACAAAACGTGCTTGGCTTTTCCAGAAGGAATAGGAAGCTTTTCCCTGGGTTTGGAGGCTGGAGTGTTTGCTGGAATTACCTGAGCAGCTCAGAGCTGGGTGTGAGGATGTGCTGAGCTCACTTTTATTCACATTTTGTGGCTCTCCTTTGTCCCCCCCAGTGCTCCTTCCTCACCCAAAGCTCCCCCTGTCCCCTCCGAGCCCAGAGGGACAATTTGTGGCTTTAAAAACGATCCCCAGGGGTTTTTTTTGTGTTTGCTGTTTGTTCCCATTCCAAAGGAGATGGGATCCGGCCAGGGTTGTTATAGAAACTCCCAAGATTTCCTCAAGAGAAAGGGGAAAAAATAGCAGCGAGCCCCATTCATCCCTCGCTGCTGCTCCCCATTCAGAGCTGCTGGCTGGGACAGAGCTGGGTGGACGGGAATACAGGGAATACAGGGAATATCGGGAATACAGGGAATTCTGGGAATACAGGGAATTCTGGGAATACAGGGAATACAGGGAATACAGGGAATACAGGGAATATCGGGGAATACAGGGAATACCGGGGAATATTGGGGAAATCAGGGAATACAGGGAATACAGGGAATATCGGGGAATTCTGGGAATACAGGGAATATCGGGGAATATCGGGAATACAGGGAATATCGGGGAATACAGGGAATACAGGGAATTCTGGGAAATCAGGGAATACAGGGAATTCTGGGAATACAGGGAATACAGGGAATACAGGGAATANCTGCAGCCAGGGCACAGCTGGATCTCCATGGCCATGGGGAGCTGGGCTGTGTCTGCAGCCAGGGCACAGCTGGATCTCCTCAGCCATGGGGAGCTGGAGCTGCTGCTGCTGGCCACGGCAGCCGGGGCTGGGACACGTCCTGCAGGTCCTGGCTGGGAAACATCCCCCAGGTCCTGGCTGGGGTGGGACACGTCTCCCAGGTCCTGGCTGGGCTGGGACACGTCCCCCAGGTCCTGGCTGGGCTGGGACATCTCCCCCAGGTCCTGGCTGGGCTGGGACATCTCCCCCAGGTCCTGGCTGGGCTGGGACATCTCCCCCAGGTCCTGGCTGGGCTGGGACACATCCCCCAGGTCCTGGCTGGGCTGGGACACATCCCCCAGGTCCTGGCTGGGGTGGAGGTGGAACCCTTGGAGCTCAGGGCACTGAGATCATCCCCAGGGTGCCCAGAGGCTCAGCAGGACGTGGATCCCCTCCGGAGCCCCCGAGGGGACTCTGTGGCAGGAATGTGCCCTGCTCCTGGCACAGGGACCCCCCTCACTCCCAGTGTCACACACGGGGCTCTGCTGGCTGCTCCCAGCCATGGGCAGCCCCCGTGGGATCCAAGGAGATCCAAGGGGAGACAAAGCACGGATCTGCCAGCAGGAGCAGCCCTGGAGCCGGGGGGGACGAGGTGGGAGCCCAGGGGAGAGCTCAGGGCTGCAGGTGGCCCTGGGCTTGGAGTGGTGGCCAGGAGCCACCAGTGATCTCTGCTGGGGCTCTTCCTTCTGCTCCTCAGCTCCAGCCTGGAGCAAAGGAGGCTCAGGGGAATTTCTGGCTCTGCACAAGTCCCTGGCAGGAGGGGACAGCCGGGGGGGATTTGGGATCTGCTCCCAGGAACAGGGACAGGAGGAGAGGGAACGGCCTCAGGGCAGCTCAGGGTGGATTTTGGGAATATTCCTCCATGGAAAGGAATCTGGAATTGCCCAGGGAGGTTGGGAATTCCCATCCCTGGAGGGTTCCAGAGCCCCTGGATGTGGCACTCAGGGCTGGGGCAGTGCTGGCCCTGGCAGGGCTGGGGATGGCTGGGAAGGTCTCAGAGAGCTTTTCCAAGCGCAGCAGTTCTGGGATTGTGTGGCTGTGTCTCCCTGCCCGGGGCTGGGCTGGCTGCAGCAGCTGCTGGGGTTTGTTCCAGCTCTCCCTCTCCACAAGGTCCCTGCAGGAGCTGTCCCAGCCCCCGGTGACTCCAGCCTGGGGCTGGAGCACAGGATCCAAACCAGAGATCCCATGGGTGGAGGCTCATCCCAGGTGTGCCTGATGGCACATCCAGAGCCCATCCCTGTCCATCCCAGCCCATCCCAGCCCATCCCATCCCATCCCATCCCTGTCCATCCCATCCCATCCCACCCCATCCCTGTCCATCCCTGTCCATCCCTGTCCATCCCTGTCCATCCC
>NC_031771.1:67871203-67872677 GCF_001522545.3 Parus major
AGTGATTGATTCCAGCCATTCCAGTGATTTCAGCCATTTCAGTGACTGCAGTGACAAAACCTCAGCCCTGGAATTCTCCCCTGGCTCTGGGGATGTGCTGCTGGCCCTCCCCTCTCCTCTCCTGGCTCTGGGGACACCAGGACCGCTCTTCCCTGCACCCCCAGACCTCACTGGAGCCTTGGGATTCTCCTTCCCGGACAATTGTCCTTTCCTGGTGGGAACAGCTCTTCCTGAGGGGAATTCTGGAGCAGCACAGAGCCCTGAGGAGCAGCTCCAGGTGCTGCTGGGATCCTGTGGGATTGCTTCTCCTGCAGCCTGGGAATGCCTGAGACACCCTAAAAACCCCGGGGTGTTTCTCTCCACAAATTCCCAACCTGGAGCTGCTCATTCCAGCTGCGGCCCCCGAGCCAAGGCAGGAATTCCCAGGAATTCCAATCCCTGGGGTTGGATTTCATTCCCCTTTTTGGGGTCAGCTTGGCTCCTGTGGGAGATCTTCTGGAGGAGCAGAACCTCACACAGGGATTTTTCTGCACCCCAGAAAATGACACCCCAATTCCAAACTCTCTCCAATGTCAAGAGGACTTGGCTTAATTAATGACTTATTTCTCTGCCAGGGATGTTGGATAGGTGTGGAAAAGGTTTCCCATCCTTATCCATGGAAACATCCAGGATACTTTTATTTTCCTCTCCAAGAATTCAACCTCTTTCCAGGAAATCCCCACTCTGCCACTTCCATGTTATTTTTTATTAAGCTAAACTGAATTTTTAAGGCAGATTCAGCGAGCGTGGATGGGGTTTTATTTTTGAACCAGTCAGGAAAGCTTTTGTATATGAAATAATTTGCTGAGTTTTGGAGCAAGGCACAGTGTTTTAGGTGGAATGAGATTGCCTTTGGAGATTTCTGAACACCATCTCTCTGTGTTTGACACTCCAACATCTGTAGAAGGTGTTGGATCCCGGTTTTCTGAATTTCCCACTGCTCCAATAAAACGGGAACAGAACAAAAGGAATTTCTGGCACTAAAATCTGGTCTAATTCTGTTCCTGGGGATCCTTCATCCCCTTTTGGGGTGGGAGTGAAGGTGCAGCAGGGGAGGGGGATCCTGGATCTGTGGGGGGAGCCAAGGCTCAGCTGCTGGGAGAAACCCAGAGCAGCTCTGGGAATCCAGGAGCTGCATCTTGGTGGGTCCTTCCAGCTCAGGATATTCTGATTTTAATCCCAAGCAAGAGGTTTGGAGAGGTGGGAGAAGGGTGGGGGCAGCTCTGCCAGGACACTCAGCCTGGATCTGGCATGGGCTGATCCAGGAGGGATCCAATTCCAGGCTGACATTCCCAGACAAAGAGCGGGATCTGGGAGATGTCACCTGTTGTGGGAGTGTGGGGACACAGGCTGAGCTCTGCTGCTCTCCACAAATCCCTGGGACTGCGATTTTGCCCAGAATCAGGAGGGTTTTACCCAGAATCAGGAGGTTTTT
>NC_031771.1:67877874-67880478 GCF_001522545.3 Parus major
ATGGCACATCCAGGGTCCCCGTAGGATTCCCATGGCACATCCAGGCTGGAATCTGGGCCGCTGTCCCAGGTGCCCCAGGCACTGTGAGAAGGGTGAGGACGGGGGGCACAGGGGGCAGGTGACCCTCAGGGGACACAGCCACCGTTCTGGGGTGCTGGAGCTGCTGGTGACCTGGGGAAGGAGCTGCAGGTCCCGGTGCTCTCTCTGTGCCCTGGTTCTGTGGAACAGGAGGGAAATTGGGCAGTAGAATCACGGAATTGCTCAGGTTGGAAAAGCCCTCTGAGCTCACCCATCCATTCCAGCCATCCCAGCACTGCCCCTGTCCCCAGGTGCCACCTCCACAGGGCTGGGGTTCCATCCCTGCCCTTCCCTGGAAGGAATTTCCCCAAAATCCACCCTGAGCTGCCCTGAGGCCGTTCCCTCTCCTCCTGTCCCTGTTCCCTGCGAGCAGAGCCCCAAACCTCTCCCTCCCGCCGCTAGCACCCCAAATTTGATTCGAGACACCTGGAAAATGCCTTTTTTGCCCCTCTGGGGCTGAGAGTGGCCTTTTCCCTGGCTTTCCCTGCTCCTCTCTCTGCAGGGTGGGCTCTGGCTGAGGGACAGTGACCTGTGCAGGTTCCTGGAGCTCTGGAGAGGAGCCAGGCCCGCGCACACCTGCAGGGATTGCTGCTGGAACAAGGGATGGAGCCACATCCTGAGTGAGCCGAGCCCCTGCTGAGGCTGCCACGTGTGGCAGGGCACCGGCACATGGAGCCAATTCGATTTTTGACTCGTTTTGGGGGGTTTTTACCCCTCTCTGGTGGGATCTGCGCTGGTGCCTTTGTGTCCCCGCGGGTGGAGGAGCCGTGACCCGGGTCTGAGAGAGGATAAACCACAGTTTTTTGCTGCTGGGTGGGACTCGAGGGAGAATTGACTCGATTTCCTTCAGGAGGAAGGAAAATCCTTCCTCCTGCTCGGTGCCTCCCAGCCCTCAGAGCGCTGCCCTCCAGCTGGACATGGCACACAAAAACCGGCCCAGCTTCGTACGCGGAGCGAGAATCGCGCTCACCTCCAAAGCCTTTAAAAATAACGCTCTGGGCAGAGTTTTAATGCATTAATTCTCCAAGGAGCCAACACTCCCCCCTCAGGAAGCAGCTCGGAGATCAGGCAGACGGATTGTTTTGACAGAGCTCTTCACCAAGCTCCCGGCTGAGCCTCTCTGGTGGAGCAGCGTTTGACAGAGCTCGAATCGCCGCGTTTCTCATTCAGAAATCCGCGGCTCTGGGCGAGGATGGCAGGAGCTGCAGCCTCCCAGCAGCTCAGCACAGTCCCTGGCGCCTGCTGAGATGGTTTCACCACATGAGGAGTGGCAAACACAGAGCCTAAAGCTATGTCACAGCAAGCAGCTCCTCCACACGCAGCTTCTTGACAGGGTTCTGGTGGAACCAGCCTTGCTCTGCTGCATTTCCCAGGCAGATTTTTCCAAATGAGCTGGAATGGAACAGTTATGGGCTAGCTAAAGATAAAAAAACCCCTCCAGAGCTGTAATTGTGCTTCCAGCACTTCCCCAGGACCATCTCTCAGGCGGTTTCCAGAATAAATGCTGGAGCTCCGGGCAGCAGCAGAGCCAGCTCCTGCAGCTCTGCCCCTTCCCAGCCTCTCCCACACATCCAGAGCCTCCCATCCTTCCCCTCGAGCTGGATTTCGCTGCTCAGGAAAGTGGCCATTAACTCAAGGTGGGAAAAACCCATTTCTGGGCCCTCATTAGCAGAAATGAGGAATTGATCTCTCAGCTGTCGATAGCTGCTGCACTGCTGAGAGCTCCTCGTCGAGGGGGACCGTGGGGTTTGTTCCAGCATTAGAAAGATGTTTTAAAAACAGGATTTTTAGCCTGGCTGTATCAATTATGTGGTCAGAAAAACAGAGGAGAAAGAGCTGCTTGATCGGTATTTATTCAGTGGAGCAAGAAAACACGCTCCATTTCTTCAGCTGAGCTCATTTCCTCCAGTTTTTATTGAAATACTTAAAAGCCAGGTTTGTTGTTTATTAAATCCTCAGCTGAGTGTTTGTGGAAATGCCCCCAAGCCCCAAATATCCTGAGCAGTGGGAATGCCCCACAGTGCCATCAATCCCCTTCTCCAGCAGGCTCTTGGGATTCCCTGATTTTTCTTGAGATGAGCAGGTTTTCTGTGGCTGTGCTCCTGGCTGGGCTGTTCCTCTGCTCTCCTGCTTGCTTGGGTTGAATATTTGAGGAGGATTAGAGAAGATGTTTGGAGGAGAAAGCCCCTGATGGTCCTGGGGAGGTTTGGTGTCCTGCAGGGGGAATTTGGGTGATGGAAATCCGTGGATCCAGAGATATTTGATGGAAAGCACAGCTGGGTTTAGAAGTTTTAGAAATGTGGAAATTTTTTTGCTGTTAGAATTGTTGGGTTTGGTGAAATTCCTCTTCCCTGGGTCTGTCCCAGGGGCAGGTGGAAAAGAGGGTCCTGAGGAGGGGGAGGAAATGTGAAGGGAGAAACTGCTCCAGCATCATTTACATCCCACCTTTTCCAGCTCCCTGGGGATCCATTCGTGGGATCATGGAATGGTTTGGGAAGAGCTGGAAGGGTCTTTAAATCCCATCCA
>NC_031771.1:67881699-67884132 GCF_001522545.3 Parus major
CTGTCCCTGTCCCTGTCCCCCTGTCCGTGTCCCTGTCCCTGTCCCTCTGTCCCTGTCCCTGTCCCCCTGTCCCTGTCCCTGTCCTGCTGTCCCTGTCCCTGTCCCTGTCCCTGTCCCAGTGTCCCCGTGCCAGCCCCGTTTCCGACGCCGGTTCCGTGGCTGCTCCTGGGGCTGGCAGGATCTGTCCCCACGGAGCTCCGGTGGCTGCTGCGAGTGGGAAGGTGCAAATGACACACACGAGGGCTCTGGGAGCCAATTTGCAGCAGAAGGTAGAGACTGTAACGTATCCAATTGCAGTCACAGGAATACAGGGCAGGCAATTCCCCAAACTGCCTCCTGGAGGGAATCTCCGCTGGAGGGAAAAGCTTTCATTTGTTGTTGTAATGCAGTTAGGAAAAATGGTGTGGCCCAAAAATGTACCCCCCAAAAATGTAGAATTCTGAGTTTCTTTCCCTTTTCTTGTTCTCCCCAGTTCCCCTCATTGGTTGTGTGAATTCCCCCACCCTTTTCCCCTCTCCTCAAAAAGGAGTGCTCATCCATCCTCTTCCTCCTTCCCTCCTGCCACCTCACCCCGAGGGATCCCAGGGAATAAAGCTGTGGCTGCCATCTCAGCAAGGGAAAGAGCAGCTGGATTTTAGGGTTTTCTTTGGCAGGTTAATGTGTGTCCCCTGTGTCCCTGGCTGCTGCAGGGCAGTGGCAGAGAGAGGCAGGGGACATCAGAAATGGCAGCACTTTTGAGGGAATGTTTTCTCCCCCAAAATCAAGGGCAGTAAAACACCAGCCTGCTAAACGAGGATGAGGAGCCAGCTTGCTGAAATGTGGAGTTTTCTGTTTTGGGAATGTTGGTGCTGAGGCTGTACCAACCTCAGGGCTTTTTGTTCTTTATCCTCAGTGTCACCCCCGGGTTTGTGGGGTTGATCGGTGTCCCCTGTGTGTGTGAGCCCCTCTCCCAGGGAGCCCAGCACAGCCTGGGGGAGCAGATCCCTGATGTGAGCCAAGCTCGGTGGCTCCAGAGCTGCTGAAATCCCTCCATGGCCCAGCTGCTTCTCCTGGGGGATTTTTGTGCTCCAGAAAAACCTTTTCCAAGGCTGAGGAACCTTGGGTGTGCTCATGGTTTGGGCACCAAAGATCTGCTTTGGGAGATTTGCGGGTGGGTATCGGCACTGGGGGGATTTCAGGATGAACTTCAGGTTTGTTCATCGCTTCTCCCCCTCAAATACTTTAATTTTCTTACCTAGAATTCCCTGCAGTCATTCCATGTTTGAACTGCACTTCCTTCCCCTCGCAGGTTGAATTTTGGCCTCAGGAATTGGGGTTGGAGGAGCTGCTGGTTTAACATCAGTGCTCCAAAAACCGACCAGCAGCAGCCCAGGATACCAGAAACCTGCTGGAAATTGGGATCAAATCCCTGATTTCCCCCATTTGTAGGTTCCTACCACTCCATCCTAAAAATGTGGTGCCTAAAGAAGCAGAGGGGCAGAGTGAGGGATCCCAAGGCGTGGGTTCCTCATCCCCTGTGCCCACTCTGGTCCTGCTGTCAGCAGGGATGGACCAGGAGCCTCAGAGCCAGGCTGGGGCTGCCTGCTCCTGCTGTGATTCCTGAATTTGGGATGGGGCTGGAGCAGCTTTACTGTGCCCTATGGATGCTAAATCTGAACCAGAGTGGGCCACAGAGCTCAGTCCTGCCTGAGAGCTAGCCTGAGAAATTCATGGGAGGGTTTGAAAACAATCCTCAAACACCTCAAAGCCCTTGCAGGTGCTGTTTGCCTGTCCCTTGTTTTCTTGGCAAGAGAAGGTCAGAGGGTGTTGTACACCACTGACCAGTGATGGTGATGTAGTGATTTATTAACCAATAAGAGTTTCCTCTCTGTACTTCCCACAGACCAGTCTATAAAACAATGCTAAAGCAATAAAGTAAGGAATTATCCTGTTCTGGCTCGATGAGAGTCCGTGTTGTCTCTACCCAGCCGCTCCTAATGGAGCGACAGTGCCCAGCCAGGGGAGGTGTGAAGGAGGCTCTGTCTCTTCTCCTGGTTTGTGCTGGCACAGCTGGCTGCTCCAGCAGCTGACTTCAATAAAAACTCCAGTTCTCTTCCTCCTCTCCCAAAATTTCCTTTTCCTGTCTTTGCTCCCCGTGTTTTCCCTGTCTGTGCAGTGAGGATGGGGGATCAGGAGTGCTGGGGCTGCAAACCTGGGGAGATAAAGCTGGAGGCTGGAAATTAATCCAGGGATCAGAAAACCAGCAATAAACACCCAGAGCTGTGGATCTGAATGAAACCCCTGTAGCTGCCGGGGTTTGGGATTTCTGGTGCTCTCCTCCCTCCTCGCTGTGGGATCTGAGGCTGGAGACACCTGGGGAGGTCACCTGGCCCAGGAGAGCTCCTGGAATCTGCCTGATCATTCCAGAGGGTGATTGCCTGCACCTCCCGTCAA
>NC_031771.1:67885253-67887504 GCF_001522545.3 Parus major
GATTTATGACCAATAACACATATTTATGATCAATAACACCGATTTATGACCAATAACACCAATTTATGACCAATAACACCGATTTATGATCAATAACACTGATTTATGACCAATAACACCGATTTATGATCAGTAACACAGATTTATGATCAATAACACCGATTTATGACCAATAACACAGATTTATGATCCAACAAGAGCCAGACCCAGCTCAGTCACTGGCTCTGCCCCTTTGGCTTTACCCTGAGCACCAGGGGGAGTTCAAAAAAGGGAAATAAAAGGAAACCAGCGTGAAGCAGAGCGATGTGAGGCAGCAGCAGCTCCATGCAGGGATCCCTTGGAGACAGACTCAGTTCTCCATCCAAACCCCATGTGTGCCACTCCTCCATCCTCAGCCTCTCCATGCCACTCTCTGCCTGCACACTGCTTCCTTTCTCCCCCATTGGGATGGGAGGTGAAAAAAGGCTCCGAGGTGGAGGAGACGCTTTCTGGGGACGGTCAGAGACACGGCAAAGACCTCTATAATCGAGTTAGGTGTTAGAAGTTTATTTCAGGGCGTGGGATAGAGAGAAAGAGAGAGAGAGAGCCTGCTGTGAGCCAGCAGATAGAGCTCAAAGCGGGCTCAGGGAGAACAATACAAAAGAGGGTAATGTCACCCTGAAAACTCAGCTTCTGAGCTTGCTAACATGGTTTTCTAAGGACTTTCCCAGGACAGGAACTGCAAACATAGATATGTGAACATTCTTTCTGTTCCACATCTTGTGATGGGCATCTCTCATGGCCAGTGCAGGGGGAAAGTGTTACCCTGACCATCCCATCCCTGGCTGTGGGCAGGAACCTGTAAATCCTGGGAGGAAAAATAAACTCTGCTCTTTCTACACCACACCTCGACCTGTGTCCGCGTGATCTATTGATCTGCAGCGGTAACAGGTAAGATATGAATACATGAGTTTAAGACTTAAGATTTCTATGAAAGAGGGTAACAGAACAGAACAGAAGTGAGAGAGCTGGGAAAAAGAGCAGTAAAAGAGTCAAGAGTGCAAAGAGAACTAAGAGTTAAGAGAGGAGTTAAGAGAGACCAAGAGTTAGGAGAATCAAAAGAGAGAGAGAGCTCTCTTTCACAATTACTTATATAACCTATACATTTGAATATTCTATTCTTTCACTGACCAATCTTTCTAAGTTTACTAATACAGGAACATTTGTGTGCAACCTATAGAAATCGCTATTTTTGCATATTTTTAGTTTTCTCAGGGTCCTTCAGACCTTTCCTTATAAGGCTGGGAAGAGGGGTCTCAGTTTTATTGGGGGACAGAATGTGTTCTGGCACACCAGCCTGGTTTCTTTGAATTATTCAAACCCTGCTTTCATTTGTATTTCTTCCTTAGCCTTTCTGGCTACAAAGTCATATTTATAATTTCTTTCTAATTCTACCTCCCCAACACGGAGCTTTAATGGGCAGGGATTTCTTGCCGTGTTCTTGTCTCAATCAGGTTAGCAGCGGGGAGAGGCTCTCCCGCTGCCCCAGACACAGCAGAGAACCCTGAATCCATCAGGGACTAAAGAGCCTCCCTTTTGGGGAATAATGGCTTTTCCTGACAGTGTTGATGAAGAGAGAAGAGGTCCATTTGCAGTAAAGTGTAATTTCTCCCCGCTCTGATCTCCCGCGAGGGGAGAGGGATGGATCCTGCTCCTGCTGCTCCCTTTGCTCGGCAGGAAAATCTTCCTTGGCTGGGCCAGGGCTTTTCCACCCTCTGCAGTGTGAACACAGCGAGCTGCTTGGCTTTTAGCATCATCTCAGGGCACAAAAGGCACGGAGAGAGCTCAAAGGAGCCTCCTCCTGCTGCTCCTCCTCAGTCCCAAACCGGCTCCAGTCCCGGATTTAGGGGCTCTGTGCGAAGGTTACAGAGCAGATTGCATTTGTGAGCTTGGTGTGGTCAAAATGAGATGGAACAAATGTGACCTGAGCAGGGTGAGGGAGCCTGGCTGCCCAAACAGGGCTTGGACACCTCAAAAAGTCCAATCCAATCCAAACCTGGAGCGATCTGAGCTGGGTGAGGGAGCCTGGCTGCCCAGACAGGGCTCAGACACCTCAAAATGTCCCATCCAACCCAAACCTGGAAGAACCTGAGTTGGATGAGGGAGTCTGGCTGCCCAAGTAGGGCTCAGACACCTCCAGAGGTCCCATCCTGGAGCAATCTGAGCTGGGTGAGAGAGCCTGGCTGCCCAGAGAGGGCTCAGACACCTCAAA
>NC_031771.1:67888230-67890622 GCF_001522545.3 Parus major
GGAGCAAAGGAGGCTCAGGGTGGATTTTGGGGAAGTTCCTCCCTGGAAAGGCTGGTGAAGTGTTGGAAGTGCCCAGGGAGGTTTGGAGTTAGGAGATTTCACAGCCCTGTGGATGTGACACTTGGGGACAGTGGTCTGTGGTGGCCCTGGCAGGGCTGGGCATGGTTGGGTGTCATTGTCTTCAGTCTTTGCCAACCCAAACAATTCCCTGGATCTCTGATTCCTCTCAGTGACTCAGAGTGACAAAGGAGTTTTCCTTTGGTGTCCGAGAAGAGCCTCAGGTGCCTCCTGTGCAGAAAACCAGGGGCAGAAACCAACAGGGCCCTTTGTGGTTTATCCCACTCCTGGGGTCACTTGAGCTTTGTTTGGTGCTGGAGAACCAAAACCTTTCTCATGTGAAGATTTTGGGATCAGGGCTGTAAAAACTTCAGTGGGGAGATCTCCTGTGAGGAACAACAAGGGACATAAGGTGGTGTAACCTGGATTTCCAGGAATGCCAGACAGCAGATTCCATATCTGTGAGCAGCTGGAATTGGCCATTATTTCTTTTCCCTCTTTATTTCAATCGTTTAAACAAGTGGGATTATTGGGAAAGCACATCTGGGCTGGAGGCTGTCCCTCCCCAGGGCACAGGGAGGGAGCTCGGTGTGCTCCAGGAGCAGCTTTGCTGCATCCCACCTCCTGCTCCAGCCAATCTTTGGAATTCAGTGTGGGCTGGATGATGGGAGCTGTGCTTTAATAAAGCTCCCAGCCCCCGGGTGTGAAACCACTGGCAGTTCCTGACGGGGTGCAAACTCCCGGCTGCTACCTCGCTAAAATCCACATTTCCCAGATTTTCCCCTTCATTTCCAGATCACTGCTGGAGCACCAAGGGAACAGCCTGGGCAGATGAGATAAATGAACTAAAAACATTCATTTTTCAGTGATTTCCTCTTCAACCCGACCCCTACAAAGGGGATTTTGTTGTGTGATGTGTAAAGTCCCACCCAGGCAGACCCCACCCAAGGGTCCCTGCAGGATTTAAACCTCGGGGTTCCCTCTCCAGCTTGGGCTCATCTCCCCTGTGACCCCTCATTAGTTCTTTGTCCATAATTGTGTCTTGTCATTAGGAGTGATTGATTAATGAGTGATTAATCAATAAGGGCTCCTCTCCAGGGAGCTGTTCCTGGCTGGAGCAGGCGCCCATGGACTCAGGATCAGCTGTCAGAGGGTGGCACCAGGGGCTTTCAGGCTGAAGGAGGATTGCTTTGGATGAGAAACAAGGCAGAAGGTTTTTTGTGGTGGGGTGACAAATAAATTCCCTTCTCTGAGTGCAGGACTGTGAAATGTTGCTGTGTTTAATAGGAGGAGGCTCATCCATTAAGAACTGGAACCCTCCGTGCTGTTTTTATAGTGACAGGTGTTGGTGAAGAGATTGGGGCTGGATGGATTCTTTAAATAAATTCTTTTTTTTTAAAAAAAAAACTATCTCTAAGCTGCAATTCTGCTGCTAAATAAGAACTGCTAATGAATGTCCTGACAAGCAAAGATCACATCTATTCCCAAGATTTATTCCGGTCTCCATCTCCTCACCACGGCTTTGGTTCTCTTCAGATTCTGGTGGTCTTTGAGACCCTGCTTGAAACATCCCAGTGATATTTAAGGGGATGTTTCTGTTCAGTCCCTGAGTTCATAAAATCCCAGAATCCTGGAATGGTTTGGGTGGGAAGGGATCTCAAAGCCCACCCAGAGCCCCCCCAGCCATGGCAGAGACAGCTCCCACTGCCCCAGATCCAATCCCAGTGTCCAGCCTGGCCTTGGGAATTCCCAGGGATCCAGGGGCAGCCATGGGAAATGTGGGAATTGCAGAATCCCAGGCAGGAATTCCTTGCCAAGATCCCAGCCCAATCTCCCCTTTCCCAGTGGAAGCCATTCCCTGGCTCCTGTCCCTGCAGCCCTTGGCCCCAGTCCCTCTCCAGCTCTCCTGGAGCCCCTGCAGGGACTCTCAGCATTCCCTGCATTTTGCCCTTCTCCAGGGGAACATTCCCAGCTCTCCCAGCCTCTCCTCCCAGAGCTGCTCCATCCCTCTGCTCCTCCTGGAGCCTCCTCTGGGCTCCTCCAGCAGCTCCAGGTCCCTCCTGTGCTGGATCTCCGAGCTCAGGGCTTTAAGGCTTTGCTCCTGATGGTGACAGACGTGGTGACCCTTCCTGGAAAAAACTGTAGAGAAATCCTGGAGAGGCTGGTTGGAAATCTCTTCCAGGAGTCCTGGAGAGGTGGATCTGAGACCTCCTGTTCACCACTGGAGCTGATTCCTGCCTGTCCATGGAGGAGCTCTGCATGCAGCAGAACCTGTGTGGGTCCTCTGATCTGGTCTGATCTGATCCAGGTGGTTCCTCTGATCTGATCTGATCTG
>NC_031771.1:67890792-67891133 GCF_001522545.3 Parus major
TGGTTCCCCCTGATCTGATCCATGTGGTTCCCTGATCTGATCCATGATCCAGGTGGTTCCCTGATCTGATCCGTGTGGTTCCCCTGATCTGATCTGATCTGGTCTGAGCTGTGTGGTTCCCTGGTCTGGTCTGATCCAGGTGGTTCCCTGATCTGATCCATGTGGTGGTTCCTTTGCTCTGATCCATGATCCACGTGGTTCTCCCTGATCTGATCTGATCCATGATCCAGGTGGTTCCTCTGATCTGATCCATGTGGTTCCCTCTGGTCTGATCCAGGTGGTTCCCCCTGTTCTGATCCATGATCCATGTGGTTCCCTGCTCTGATCTGATCCAGGATCCA
>NC_031771.1:67891253-67895992 GCF_001522545.3 Parus major
CCCTGTTCTGATCCATGATCCAGGTGGTTCCCTGTTCTGATCTGACCCAGGGAAGGTTGCAGTGGCCCCAGAGCCCATTCCTGCCTGCTTGGGATGCAGCTGGAGAGGGGAATGTTGGGATAATGCTGCTCCAGCCCTCTGCTCTTCCCTGCTCTGATCCCACCCCAGGCACCCAAACCGAGGGGCGGCAGAGCAAGGAAAATCCTCCATCCCAGGAGAGCCTCCTGGTGAGGCTGATCCAGCAATCCTGCACTGGAATCTAAACCCAGCAGGAAGCTGGAGTCGTTCCCTGTGCTCCAGAGAAGATTCCCCGGGTTCCTGGCGGGGTGGAGGAGGTGGAAGCTCGGCTGCTCCTCCAGGATGGCCGGGGAGGGTGGAATGAAATCCCAGCAAAACCCAAAGGAGAGGCTGGCAGGACTCGTCAGGGAGCTGGAGCTGCTGGAAAACGCTGCAGACAGAACAGGAATTAGAGGGGAAAGAAGTGAAAATGAGCTGGCAGAATCCTGAGGTGACTCATCAGGTGCATCTTGTGAAGTCTCTTTGGGAGAAGTAATGAAACCGCGTGTTCTAACAATATTTGCACTGCAGCAGGGAAAGGCATAAATATTGGGATCAATTAATGAAATTAGAGAATTTGACCAAAAAAGCCCTCGTGCTGGCTCAGAAACCATCCCTCTTCCTTTTTGCTGGTGTCAGTGCCTGCAGTTGGAGAGGAAAACCCGGCGGTTCTGTTTCCCAGCCCGGCTGAAGGCGATGGGGGCAGCCCTGGGAGCACTGGGATGTGCTGGGAAGGCACCTGGAGCCCGAGAAATTCCACCTGCACCCCTTGGAAGTTCTCCAGCTGCTGCCTGGACGTGGAGCCTCCTTCCCTTTGGGTTTTGGGATTCAGACCCAGCAGGTTTTCAGCACCCACAGGGATTGTCCTTTGTGTCCCCCAGCCTCTGTGCTCCTCTGGGAAAGGGGCAATAAGGATTTTCCTTGGGAAGGGAATTTTCCCTCGGGAAAAGATGAAGATCCATCCTCAGATCCTCATCACAAGCAGTGGAGCTGATCAGAGCTTCACTGTGAGGTGAACTGGGAGTGAGATTTGGGCGTGTTGGGATCAACAGGCCAATTAATGCCATTTACAGCAGGCTAATTACCTCATTCCAACAGCATTTTAATGGATTTCTGTTTGGGAATGGCAATAAAGCCGGGGTGAGGGACGAGGTGACGAGCTCAGCAGGGTGAACACCCCATCTGCAGGGTGTGGATGGCTTTTGGTGGGGAACCAGGAGCCAAAAAGAGCCATCAGCAGCCTGGGATTCAGCAGCAGCAGCAGGAGCAGAACTCCCCAGGTTCTCCTGCCCTGGGATTGGCTCCGGCACAGCTCTCCTTGGAATAATTCCCCAGGCTCCTGGCGGCCTCCACTCGAGAGGATGTTGACAAATTGGAGAGCAGTGAAGGAGCCACGAGGGTGGGGAGGGATTGGCAAAGGAGCCCTGCCAGGGAAGCAGCCTGGCTGACGGAGAAACTGGGGCTTTTTCACATTGAAACCGAGGTTCAAGGGTGGATTTGCAGCTCCAAACACCCGAGGGAAGAACAAACCCAGGCAGAGGTGCTGGGGATGGGGCTGAACTCGAGTTTGGAACAGCAAAACCCAACATCTGCTGCTGATGCCCTGCCCTGGGATGGGGCACAGCTTTGGGGTCTGAGGCTGGAACTGGGTTCAGGTGTGCAGGGAACCCCTCTGAGGAGGAAGGGACAGCTCTGGGTGCTCCTTGTCCCCACCTGCCCCTCTCCCAGGATGTTTCCTCCTCGCTGCCCACCCATCCCCACCCTCTGAGCCGCATTTGGGGGTTTGGAGAGCAACAGTGAGAGATTTCAAGGAGATTTTTGCCTCTCTGTGAGCATTTCCCGGTGTGTTTCAGCCTGCAGAGTGCTGGCTGTTGGTTGTGGTTGCTGGAAGAGCTTGGTGCTCCCTGCAGGAACCCACCTTGCCCCACCTCTGCTCCCCAGCGAGGCTGCATTGCCACGGGAAGCTCATCCAGGGAGTGCTAAATTTACCTTGAGATCTCCCTGCAGCACAGAATTTGGGATTTTAAAGCTCGGAATTCTGCCTGTTCTTCTTCTTTCTGCCATTTAATACCAGTTTAATATTGTCTCTTGCTGCCCACGCAGCTGTGAAGGAGCTCAGGTGCGTAAAGGAGCTTTAAATCCATCCTGGTGGCTGCAGAAAATGAGGTTTTTGTCCCAATCCCTCCTGTTTGTTTACAGCAGCAGCTAAAAGATGAATATTTGGGCTAAAACTACACTGGTATTTTTTTACATTTAACATTCTCTTTTGTTTTTTCAGCTGTGGGGAGCTCAAAAAATCAAACAGGTAATACACTTCTTAAATATTTCCGAATTTCCTTATTATTTTCAAGTGTTGCTGCTTTTTCCTGTCCTCCCTCATTCCCTTTGCCAGTTGCTGTTTTGCCTTCCCATGGAAATGTAAATTCAGAGAACACTCTGCCACCAAAAAGCCTGATTTTCTTTTTTTTTTTTCTATATATATATATTTATATATTTTGATGTCTTCATTTTCTCCTTCCTGTCTAGTCAAGAGCTTTCTTGTCTCCAGTTTTTTGCAAATAGTTTGACAGTTCCTTGGGAAGATTTGTGCCTGTGCTGTACCTTCCTCCCCACGGCCCCAGATCCTTTGGGAATTGATTTTTTTCCTTCCCAGTTAATTCCAGTGCAGCCTCCTGGGCTTGGCAGAAGATTTTGGGGGGAAATGTGGTTAAAAATGGGCCATCAGCAAAGTGGATTTGGGATTTTTAGGGAGGTTGGGATCTCCAGAGGCGCCAGGGCTGGGGAGCTGTGGGTGCTCAGGGCTGGAGTCTCTGGAAAATCCAGGGAAAAGCAGATGTGGGGATTTGGGGTGTCCCTTGTGGTGCCATCCTGGGAGGGCTGGGCCTGCCTGGGGTTATCCCAGCTCCTGCTGGGGGAGAAACTTCTGGAAGGGGATCCACTCCTGGATGGGGATCCACCCCTGGAATGGGGATCCACACCTGCAGGTGGGAGAAACTTCTGGAATGGGATCCACCCCTGCAGGTGGGAATTCGGGAATGGGATCCACCCCTGGAGTGGGATCCAGCCCTGGATGTGGATCCACCCCTGCAGGTGGGAGGAGTTCCTGGAATGGGATCCACCCCTGCAGGAGGGAATTCTGGAATGGGGATCCACTCTTGGAATGGGATCCACCCCTGGAATGGGATCCACCCCTGGAATGGGATCCACCCCTGCAGGTGGGAGGAGTTCCTGGAAGGGGATCCACCCCTGGAATGGGATCCACCCCTGCAGAAGGGAATTCTTGAAGGGGATCCACTCCTGGAATGGGGATCCACTCTTGGAATGGGATCCACCCCTGGAATGGGATCCACCCCTGCAGGTGGGACTTCTAGAAGGGAATCCAGCCCTGGAATGGGATCCAGCCCTGGAATGGGATCCACTATTGGAATGGGATCCACTATTGGAATGGGATCTACCCCTGGAATGGGATCACCCCCTGGAGTGGGATCCACCCCTGCAGGTGGGAATTCGGGAATGGGATCCCCCCCTGGAATGGGATCCCCCCCTGGAATGGGATCCCCCCTGGAACAGGATCCACTCCTGCAGGTGGGAATTCAGGAATGGGATCCACTCCTGGAACAGGATCCCCCCTGGAGTGGGATCCACCCCTGCAGGTGGGAATTCGGGAATGGGATCCACTCCTGGAACAGGATCCCCCCCTGGAATGGGATCCACTCCTGGAACAGGATCCCCCCTGGAGTGGGATCCCCCCCTGGAACAGGATCCCCCCTGGAGTGGGATCCACCCCTGCAGGTGGGAGAGGCTCCTGAACCGACCCCTCGGTGTTGTTTGGCCCCGAGGCCTCAGGGTTTCCCCCGTGACCCCTTTGATTCCCGGCAGGATAAAGGGAATTTTCTCCTCCCCCCCAGTCCCGAGCCCTGCCCATCCCAGTTCCCCAGCCAGGCTTTTCCCAGTTTCCTGCCCAGGACATTCCAGCCTCAGAGGAGCTGCTGAAAACAGGCAGGGACAGAAACAATTTCCCTTTCCCTCCTAAATCTGCCTTTCCTGGGGTTCAGGTGCAGTTTTTGGGGAGCAGGAAGGAGCTGGGAGGGTCCCTGGTCTCCTCCTGGATGCTGAGTTGGTGCTGGATCACAAAATCAGTGCTGGGGAGGGGTTTTGTGGGGGCTGCTGAGCCCAAACCCCCTTTGCTGGGAGCTGGGAAAGGAGGAGGGTCCTGGGGGGGAATTCTGGGGGCTCGGAGGAGTTTTGGGGCTGGGGGGTGGCTTTGCTGTGCCCTCACTGTGGCTCTGGTGACACTTGCAGGCCATCATCCACCCCGACACAAACGAGACCATCTTCATGCCTTTCCGAATGTCAGGTACGGCACATCCCCCCCTTTCACCTGGAATTTCTATAAAATCCTGGGGAGGGGTCTCCTCCTCCTCAGCTGAACCCTGTCAACATTTACACAAAGATCAGGAAGGAATTCCAGCACCAAAATCCCTTTGTAGGTGAGGAAAATGAAGATCCTGTGAGATTTAGTGCTTAATAGTTTCCTTTTTCCCCTTTTCTTTTTCCCTCTTTTCTTTATTCCCCTTTCTTTTCCCTCTTTTCTTTTCCCCCCTTCCTTTCCCCCCTTTCCTTTCCCCCCTTTCCTTTCCCCCCTTTTCTTTATTCCCCTTTTCTTTATTCCCCTTTTCTTT
>NC_031771.1:67896594-67897563 GCF_001522545.3 Parus major
TGGAAAAACACTTCCTATTTTACCTGAGCCCCATCCAGAGCCTTTTCTGCTGTTTTTGAGTGATCTGTCACTTTTGGGAGCATTTTCATTTTGCAGTAAATAACAAAACTCACTGCCCACAGCTGGATCCATCTGGGGAGGGGTTATTCCCAAAAAAAACTGGGATGATCCCTGTTTTTCCACATTTTAGGGTATTGAACAGCCCTGGCACTGGGATTCCAGGAAGGAGCAGCTTCTTAATGAGCTGTTTAATGATTAAAAGTTGCCTCCTCCCCTCTCTGGGGTGTCCCACTGTCCTCAGGTCCCCAGCAGCTCTCCTGGGAGCACCAGCACAGCATTTCCCAGCAGATCTGAAAGATTAAACTATTCAAAGATTAATTAAAAATATTAAATTAATTAATCCTTGGGTTTGGGTGGAACATTTTCAGCAGGGAACATCAGCAGGGCTCAGTTCTTTGGGGACACAGGAGCCTCTGCTCTGCTGTATTTATATTTATATTCCAAATTTTCCTTCCTCTCGGGTGTTTTTGGTTGAATTTTGGATGCAGGAAGGGAATTCAGCAATATTGGGGGATGCTCTGAGAGCCTGCACTGGAAATCAGAGATGAATTATAATTAGCACAGGAATTGGCAGCAGGGGGGGAACACGAGGACTTTGATTTCTGTGGTGCTCAATAAAATTGGAGGAAAAGACTTTGGGGAGCTTTAAAAGGAAATTCAGGGTGGGGAAAGCAGGAGGAGGCTGAGGCTGCAGGGTGGAGCATCAGGGGGAGATGCAGGATGGGCTTTCTCCTGCATGGGGACATTATTTACAATTTACAATTTACAATTAATGCAATTAAAATTACAATTTACAATTTACAATTTATGCAATTAAAATTACAATTTACAATTTACAATTTATGCAATTAAAATTACAATTTACAATTTACAATTTATGCAATTAAAATTACAATTTGCAATTTGCAA
>NC_031771.1:67900273-67901001 GCF_001522545.3 Parus major
TGTTATTTATCTATTCTGCATTCTATCTAGATCTATATTCTATATATTCTATTTATTCTATTTATTCTATATTCTATATTCTATATATACTATCTATTCTATATATTCTATCTATTCTATATTCTATATATTCTATCTGTTCTGTATTCTATATATTCTATCTATTCTATATTCTATATATTCTATATTCTATATAGAATATATATTCTATCTAGTTTATATTCTATATAGTCTATATAGTCTATATAGTCTATATTCTATATATTCTATATTCTATATAGTCTATATAGTCTATATTCTATATATTCTATATTCTATATAGTCTATATAGTCTATATAGTCTATATTCTATATATTCTATATAGTCTATATAGTCTATATAGTCTATATTCTAGATATTCTATATATTCTATATATTCTATATATTCTATCTAGTCTATAGTCTATATAGTCTATATAGTCTATATTCTATATATTCTATATATTCTATATAGTCTATATAGTCTATATATTCTATATTCTATATATTCTAGATATTCTATATATTCTATATAGTTTATATATTCTATATTCTATATATTCTATATATTCTATATATTCTATATTCTATATATTCTATCTAGTCTATATTGTCTATATTCTATATAGTCTATATTCTATATATTATATATATATTATATATTCTATATATTCTATCTAGTCTATATTCTATATATTCTATATTCTAT
>NC_031771.1:67901225-67902059 GCF_001522545.3 Parus major
TTTATCTATTATCTATCAAGTAATTATTAATTAACCTTACCCCCATGTGAGGTTATTTATCTACTATTGAGGTTATTTATTTATTCCTATAGACTGATTATTTTATATTAAATATCAAGTTATTATTAATTAACCCAACCCCTGTTTGAGGTTCTTTATCTGCTATTGAGGTTATTTTATATTAAATATCAGATTATTATTAATTAACCCAGCCCCTATTTGAGGTTATTTATCTACTATTGAGGTTATTTATCTATTCCTAAAGACAGATTATTTTATATTAAATATCAGTTATATTAAATATCAGATTATTATTAATTAACACAGCCCCTGTTTGAGGCTATTTATCTAATATTGAGGTTATTATATATTAAATATAAGGTTATTATTAATTAACCCAGCCCCTATTTGAGATTATTTATCTATTATTGAGGTTATTTATTTATTCCTATAGACAGATTATTTTATATTAAATATCAGTTTATTGATGAATTAACTCAGCCCTCATTTATTTATCTACTATTGAGGTTATTTTATATTATTTATCAGGTTATTATTAATTAACCTTACCCCCATTTGAGATTATTTATCTGCTATTGAGGTTATTTTATATTAAATATCAGGTTATTATTAATTAACCCAGCCCCTATTTGAGATTATTTATCTATTATTGAGGTTATTTATCTATTCATAAAGACAGATTATTTTATATTAAATATTAGTTATATTAAATATCAGATTATTATTAATTAACCCAGCTGAGGGGTTTTCTCCTCCTTCCTGGGAATTTTGGGAATGTTTGGGAGCTGGAATTGAGAGAATTCTCCCTCCTCC
>NC_031771.1:67904145-67908301 GCF_001522545.3 Parus major
AGGAGTTTGGATCCTCCAAGGGAGCAGCTCTTGCTGGAACTTCTGGGAAGGTTGAGGAGCAAAAAGGGGAGAACTGGAGAGAACTGAACCCCCTCGGGGCCGGGGGTGCTCCCAGCTCATCTCAAACACCCCAAAATCTTCCGGGGGGAGGGAGCAAACCCCGAAAGGATCCGAATCTTTCCGGGGGGATCTGCTGCTGTTTGTTGTGGTGGGTGAAGCTTTGCTGGGAACTTTGTGTGGGGAATTTTAAAGGAAAAGGTGAAACCAAAACGAGTTAACGATCAAATTTCCGATGAGATCGGCCCCGATCCAGAGCTGTCACAGGAGCCCAGAGCTGTCAGATGAGCCCAATTTCAGGAGCTGGAAAGGATAAACTGGAACCTCTTGTCATTTAGAGAGGGAAAAAAAATCAAAAAAAGCCCAAACGTTTCAAATGTTAAAATTAAAATGTAACATTTCTGCCAATCGATCTGTGAAATTTAGTGACAAAATTGGCAGCCGGCTCCAGCATAAAAACACTCGGAGACTTGTGTTCCACAAAGGGGGATGGGAATTCCTCAAGAGAGCCTGAGCTGGGCTCTGTCCTTGTCCCCAGGGGTTTGTCCTTGTCACCTGGGGTCTGTTCTTGTCCCCAGGGCTCTGTCCTTGTCACCNTGTCCTTGTCACCTGGGGTCTGTTCTTGTCCCCAGGGCTCTGTCCTTGTCACCAGGGGTCTGTCCTTGTCACCTGGGCTCTGTCCTGGTCACCTGGGGTCTGTCCTTGTCACCTGGGGTTTGTTCTTGTCACCTGGGGTTTGTCCTTGTCACCTGGGGTCTGTCCTTGTCACCTGGGGTCTGTCTTTGTCACCTGGGGTTTGTCCTTGTCACCTGGGCTCTGTCCTTGTCACCTGGGGTCTGTCCTTGTCACCTGGGGTCTGTCCTTGTCACCTGGGGTCTGTTCTTGTCACCTGGGCTCTGTTCTTGTCCCCAGGGCTCTGTCCTTGTCCCCAGGGCTCTGTCCTTGTCCCCAGGGGCTCTGTCCTTGTCCCCAGGGGTTTGTCCTTGTCACCTGGGGTCTGTCCTTGTCACCTGGGGACCTGTCCGTGTCCCCAGGGCTCTGTCCTTGTCCCCAGGGCTCTGTCCTTGTCCCCAGGGCTCTGTCCTTGTCCCCAGGGGTTTGTCCTTGTCCCCAGTGCTCTGTCCTTGTCCCCAGGGCTCTGTCCTTGTCACCTGGGGTCTGTCCTTGTCCCCAGGGCTCTGTCCTTGTCCCCAGGGGTCTGTCCTTGTCCCCAGGAGATCTGTCCTTGTCACCTGGGGTCTGTTCTTGTCACCTGGGGTTTGTTCTTGTCACCAGGGGATCTGTCCTTGTCACCTGGGGTCTGTTCTTGTTCCCAGGGCTCTGTCCGTGTCACCTGGGCTCTGTCCTTGTCACCTGGGGTTTGTCCTTGTCACCTGGGCTCTGTCCTTGTCACCTGGGCTCTGTCCTTGTCACCTGGGGACCTGTCCGTGTCCCCAGGGCTCTGTCCTTGTCCCCAGGGCTCTGTCCTTGTCCCCAGGGGTCTGTCCTTGTCCCCAGGGGTGTCTGTCCTTGTCCCCAGGGGTCTGTCCTTGTCCCCAGGGGTCTGTCCTTGTCCCCAGGAGATCTGTCCTTGTCACCTGGGGTCTGTTCTTGTCACCTGGGCTCTGTCCTGGTCACCTGGGCTCTGTCCTTGTCACCTGGGGACCTGTCCGTGTCACCTGGGGTTTGTTCTTGTCACCTGGGGTTTGTCCTTGTCCCCAGGGCTCTGTCCTTGTCCCCAGGGCTCTGTCCTTGTCCCTAGGGGATCTGTCCTTGTCACCTGGGGTCTGTCCTTGTCACCAGGAGATCTGTTCTTGTCCCCAGGGGTTTGTCCTTGTCCCCAGATCTGTCCTTGTCACCTGGGGTCTGTTCTTGTCACCAGGGGTTTGTCCTTGTCACCTGGGGACCTGTCCGTGTCCCCAGGGCTCTGTCCTTGTCCCCATGGGTGTCTGTCCTTGTCCCCAGGGGTTTGTCCTTGTCCCCAGGAGTTTCTGTCCTTTTCACCAGGGGTTTGTCCTTGTCACCTGGGGTCTGTTCTTGTCACCTGGGGTTTGTCCTTGTCCCCAGGGCTCTGTCCTTGTCACCAGGAGATCTGTCCTTGTCCCCAGGTGTTTCTGTCCCTGTCCCCATGGGATCTGTTCTTGTCCCCAGGGGTTTGTCCTTGTCCCCAGGGCTCTGTCCTTGTCCCCATGGGTCTGTCCTTGTCCCCAGGGGTTTGTCCTTGTCCCCAGGGGTTTCTGTCCTTGTCCCCAGGGGTCTGTCCTTGTCCCCAGGGCTCTGTCCTTGTCCCCATGGGATCTGTCCTTGTCCCCAGGGCTCTGTCTGTGTCCCCAGGGCTCTGTCCTTGTCCCCAGGGCTCTGTCCTTGTCCCCAGGGCTCTGTCCTTGTCCCCAGCTCATGTCTCCCCACACCACAGTGGGGTGAGGATCAGCAGCTCCCGGGGTATTTCCCGGGCTGGGGTCTCCCATTGGGATTGAGGTGAAACAATGGGATTTATTTATTTAAAATATAATAATGGGATCTTCCCCAGCCCTGCAGCAGCTCCCCTGACACCTCCAAATCCCGGGAATTCTGTTCTTCCCGTGCCACCACCCTGAGCTTTGCCTCTCCATCCTTCCCCGTGGCTTTGGGGCTGAGCTGGGGGCAGAGGGAGCAGCCTGGGATTTTGGGAGCGAGCAGAGCTTGGCTTTGCCCTTTTTCCCCATTTCCAGCCCCGGAGGGAGAGGCTGGAGCCTCTGGAATTGTCGCCGTGCTCTGCAGGGCTCTGTGCAGAGCAGGGCTGGAGCCTCTTCCCCGCCTGTGCTTCCTCCTCGGGGGGAAGATCATTCCAGAATTCCATCCCTGAGCTGCCCCTGGGGAGAATCAGCCAAAATCGGGCTCTGCAGGGGGTTTAGAGACCCCAAAGGATGCAATGGGAATTTGGGGCTGCAGCTCCCACCTCAGGCAGGGTTTGGGCTTTGAGCTGGGGCTGCTCAGAGCTCCCTCATGTCCCAGGGGTGGCTCTGGGGCCACCGAGGGCCCCTCACACCTCATCACCAATTAAATTCCGTCCCCAACGCTTCACCAGTGTTTAGGAGCTCTTTTCTTTTTTATTTCTTTTTTTTTTTATATATATTTTGTTTTCCTTCTTAGTTATTTTTTCCCCTGACAGTAATTAAAAGTGAAATTGTACATTTCTTGACAGACTCTTGCACATATGGAGAGTTTGCATTTAAACGTGCCTCTTTCAGTCATACAGATTTTTGGGTGCTCTTTTTTTTTATTTATTTCTTTCATTTCATTTCATATTTTATTTTTTTTTTTTTTTTCCCCCCTTCCTCATCGGAATTTTCCCCGGGAGCTCAGCCCCAGCCTCTGCCTGGCCACGTTCTCACCCAGCCTCATCATCCTGCTGGTTCTGGGGCACTGGGGGCCACCAGGGTCCCAGCCCCAAACCTTCGTTAGGGGCTGCGTTAATTAATGCCGAGCTCCGCGTGGGGGAACGCAGCCGTAAATTAGTGGGAGCTGGCGCCGGGCCAGGGAACAAAGTCACTGCAACTCCGTGAGAGTGGGAGGAAAAGCTGGAGGAGGAGAAGGGAGATGGGAATGAAACGAGGCCGCCCAAGCCCCGTCCCCTTTTGTCTGGTGGCGCTTCCCCAGTGGAGATGTTTCCTCCTCTTCCTGCTCGTCCCTGGGACAGGAGGGGTCTCTTCCCCCCCAAATTCCTGGGAATAAACTGGGGAGGATCTGAGGCTGGGAATGAGCTGGCAGCTTTTCCTGCCTGGAGACACGAGTGGAGATGGCTCCTGAAATATGGGGTGTCCTGGGAAGGGACGGGGCGAGGCAGGGATCCTCTCACCTTGCAGGTCTCTGTTCTGTCTGTGCTTGCAGGGCTGGTCCTCGGCATCCCTCGGCATCCCTTTCCTCCTCCTCCTCAGCCTCTTGTGCTCTGAAAGGAAAAACGGCCCCAAACCAGGGGAAAAATGGCCCTAAAATAAGAAAAATGGACCTAAACCAAAAAACATTGCCCTAAAGCAGGAAAAAATGGCCCTAAACCAAGAAGAACTGTTCTGAAGCAGGAATCATGGCTCCAGGGCAGGAACCATGGCCCTAAACCAGAACCCTGACCCTAAAGCAGAAC
>NC_031771.1:67909612-67911623 GCF_001522545.3 Parus major
GTTTCCCTCCAGAAATACCTGGATTAGGGAATTGTTTGGGTTTGAACAGGATTTTTGTTTCCCTCCAGAAATACCTGGATTAGGGAATTGTTTGGGTCTGAACAGGATCTTTATTTCCCTCCAGAAATACCTGGATTAGGGAATTGTTTGGGTTGGAATGGGATCTTTGTTTCCCTCCAGAAATACCTGGAATAGGGAAATTTTGGGTTGGAATGGGATCTTCATTTCCCTCCAGAAATACCTGGATTGGGGAATTGTTTGGGTTTGAATGGGATCTTTGTTTCCCTCCAGAAATACCTGGATTGGGGAATTGTTTGGGTCTGAACAGGATTTTTGTTTTCCTCCAGAAATACCTGGAATAGGGAATTGTTTGGGTTTGAATGGGATCTTCTTTTCCCTCCAGAAATACCTGGAATAGGGAATTGTTTGGGTTTGAACAGGATCTTCTTTTCCCTCCAGAAATACCTGGATTGGGGAATTGTTTGGGTTGGAATGGGATCTTTGTTTCCCTCCAGAAATACCTGGATTAGGGAATTGTTTGGGTTTGAATGGGATCTTCTTTTCCCTCCAGAAATACCTGTAATAGGGAATTTCTGGGTTTGAATGGGATCTTTGTTTCCCTCCAGAAATACCTGGATTAGGGAATTGTTTGGGTCTGAACAGGATCTTTATTTCCCTCCAGAAATACCTGGATTAGGGAAATTTTGGGTTGGAATGGGATCTTTGGGCAGTGACAATGCCAGGGGATGTTCAGGGGCAGCGACATCAGCCACTCCCAGCCCTGGAAAACGCAGAGACAGGAGGCTGATAATGACTGGGATGAAAAAAAAACCAGAACAGGAATGAAATCGAGCCAGAAACGAGGATAATTTATTCAAGTCCCTGGAAATCAGCGTGGCTGTTTGCATGCCTGGAAAAGCACGGGGAGCAGAGCAGTGATGCTTCAATAATGAATCTCCTCTCTTGCAGGTTGTTGGTCTTCTCCTGCCCAACCAGACCCTGGCCTCCACTGTGTTTTGGCAGGTAACGCTCCTTGGGCAGGGTGGGAATGTGGGAAGAGCTGATTTCACCCCAGGACAGTTCTGTCCCACCCTGGATGTGCCTGGCTGCATCCAGGGAAAGGCCTGGAAACAAATCCTGCCTCTCCTTTTCATCCCACCCCTTGCTGTGCCGCGGCAGAACAGGCCAGAACCAAAAATCAGCGTTTTGGAGCCGTTTTGTCCGGGTGTGAGCGGTTCTTCCACGTGTGGTGTGGCCCCAAGCTGACACATCTGCCCTGGGGAGGACACGGAGCTGGGATTTTCCCTGGGGAAGGACGTTGGGAGGGAAAGGTCTGTGCAGGGCTGGCGGTGATGGGAGGCCTCATTCCCAGGAATCTCCCAGGAATTTTGGGAATAGGTGTGCTTGGCAAAGCCCCAGCACTCAGTCTGCTGCAGGAACTTTGGGGGAAAATCCTCTGTGTGGAGGGAGGTGCTGGTGTGATCTCCCGTTAAAATCCTGGGAATTAAGAGTAAGGGGAGGAAGCCGGCACGGGAAGGAGGGATCCATAGTAAACACAGCACAAGTGTGATTCCATCGCCAGCTGAAAGGAAGGAACGAGTTATTTTCAGCCTCCTCTCTAGTGGCAAATGTCTTTTTATTGTCTGCAGTGTGAGTGGGGATGGAGCTGTGCAGGCAGGAGGGCTCCGAGCACAGCGGGATCTGCCGGGGGCACGGCGGGATAACTGTGCCGGGAGTTTGGGCTCTGGTGGATTTGGTTGGGAGCTGTCCCGGGTGGGACATCCTGAGACCCTCAGGGGCTTGAGGGACACTCACCTGGACATGTGGGATGGAATCCTGGACTGCTCTGGCTGGGAAGGGACCTTAAATCCCACCCCATTCCACCCTGGGTGGGCAGGGACACCTCCCACCATCCCTGTCCAGCCTGGCCTTGGAATGGGGTGGGAGTCAAGGTCCCTTCCCACCCAGAGCAGTCCAGGATTCCATCCCACGTGTCCCTGACCAGGCCAGG
>NC_031771.1:67913272-67914749 GCF_001522545.3 Parus major
TTGGGGTTTTTGCAGGGTTTGTGCTGACGCAGTGTCTCCTCTGCCCCGCAGTGGTTGAACCAGAGCCACAACGCGTGTGTGAACTATGCAAACCGCAACGCGAGCAAGGTGAGCACCGCGGGGCCTTCCCTCAATCCCTGCCTCTTCCCCGGCCCCCAAACCTCCCCAGGGACACTGAGGCACCACTGGCCCCTGGGCAAGCACAGCCCATGCTCCTGGCTGGTCTGGAGTGGTTGGGATCTACAGGAGCTGGGGGAGCAGGAGGAAGCTCCTGGCTCCCATCTCCCGAGGATTTTGTTCCTTCTGGTGGCCGTGGGAAGAGCTGGGGCCGTCCCTGCTCCGTCCTTGCTGGGGCCATCCCTGCTCCCTTCCTTCCTCACTCATCCCGTGCTGGGATGTGGGAAGCTGAGCTGGAATCCATCCAGCTCGTGGAGAGAACATTTCACAGACAAAACATTGGCTGTGGCGAGTTTGGGGTTCAGCACTGGAGGGCAGAGATGCTAATTTGGTACCATTTGCTGAATTCCCCTCACATCCTCCCTTTGAGCTGCTATTATTGTAATTTTCTGCTGCCAATTAATTTTCCATTCCCCGTAACCTTGCTCGGGAGGCCACGATTTCCTCGCTTTTGCCTCTCGGGATGACAGACCATGTGTCACAGAACAATATGACAAAAATTAAACCTGTCTGTGCTTCGAAACAAATACACCCAAACCAAAACAAACAAACAAAAAACGGGCTTGAATATTAATAACCAGAAGTTTATGTATTGAAAATATGCTTTGTTTTTCTTTCCAAAGCCTTCTCCGACATCCAAGTTCATCCAGGGCTACTTGGGAGCTGTCATAAGTGCTGTCTCAATAGCAGTGGGTAACTCTTTATATCTCTGCATTTCGTGGCTAACGAGCTGCTGGGGAGGTGTTTTTGGGATTGCCAAGCATGTTTTTAACCTGCCCGTGGACTCACCTGTGTCTTGGCCAGCAGCAGATGTTGTCACCTGGGCTGTGGCTGGCCCTGCATGCCCGAGCTTTCCGCTGTGCTGGGAGCCCCGGCTCTCCCTCCTGCGTTAATTGGCGGTGAATTCATTAACCAGGCTCAATTAGAGACCTCGAGGCTGCAGGGTGGGCGGGCAGGAGAGGCAGTTCTGGAATGTTCTCCTGGGGGTGGAATTGCGTCTTGCCCTGTGGATGTGTTTCAAGCTGGAGCGTTCAGGTCATGGAATCCTGGAATGGTTTGGGTGGGAAAGGACCTTAAATCCATCCATGTGCCATCCATCCACGGGCAGGGACAGCTCCCACTGTCCCAGGGATCCAGGGATCCACAGGAAATCTGGGAATTGCAGAATCCCAGGCAGGAATTCCTTGCCAAGATCCCAGCCCAATCTCCCCTTTCCCAGTGGAAGCCATTCCCTGGCTCCTGTCCCTGCAGCCCTTGGCCCCAGTCCCTCTCCAGCTCTCCTGGAGCCCCTGCAGGGACT
>NC_031771.1:67915535-67918302 GCF_001522545.3 Parus major
CTGAGCTCTCACCTGAGCTCTCACCTGAGATCCCAGGCCAGCCCAGCTCACCTGAGCTCCCAGCCTCATTCACCTGAGCTCTGAACTGAGCTCTGAACTGAGCTCTCACCTGAGCTCTCACCTGAGCTCTTACCTGAGCTCCCAGCCCAGCTCACCTGTGCTCTCACCTGTGCTCTCACCTGTGCTCTCACCTGAGCTTTTACCTGAGCTCTCACCTGAGCTCCCACCTCCATCACCCCCAGAGCTGTTCCCACTTTCCCAGCTGAACTTTAACCCTGATCCCCATCCCCGCCGTGCTTTGTTTGTCCGTGCTCGGCTTCCTGGGCATCCCAGGATGGCTTCCCTGACCCCTCCCTCCTCAGGACAGCGTTTTTGTCACCTCTGTGTCACCCCTGAGGGTCCCGTGTGCCCCTGCTCGCTCTGCTGCTGCTCGCTGCCTCTGGCATTAATGGTTTTAACTAATTAATTAATGTTCCCTCTTGGAACAGGGGCACATTAGAGGGGCAGGACACACGGACAAGGATCTTGGCAGAGTTTTGTCCCCCGAGAAGTTTTGGTAAGGAACCCGTGGAGTGTGGAGGTGTCCCAGGCAGGGCTTGGGAATCTTTAATTCCTTGGAATTCCTGGAGCTCTGCTGCCCCTGGGACGGTGCCACGGGGACAGGCAGGAGCTTCCCCTGCATCTGTGGCTCTTCTGGGCTGGAGAAGGACAGAAACCTTCAGGGGTTCTCCTTCCTGGTGGTGGGAGGTTTTCCTCCACGTGGAGCATGAACGGCAAAACCTTCAGGGTTCCTCTGTCCTGATGTTGGGAGCTTTTCCTTCACATGAAATGTGAGGGGCAGCAGCCTTTAGAGGTTCTTCTGTCCTAATGTAACTCCTCCACACAGAGCATGAGTCTCATTTAGAGGTTCTCATTATGGATGTTGGGAGCTTTTCCTTCATGTGAAATATGAGGAGGAGCAGCCTTTAGAGGTTCTTTAGAGACCTTTAGAGGTTCTCCTGGGTGTTGGGAGCTTTTCTTCCTGTGAAATATGAAGGGTAGGAGCCTTTAGAGGTTCTTCTGTCCTAATGTTGGGAGTTTTTCCTCCACACAGAGCACGAGGAGCAGCAGCCTTTAGAGGTTCTCCTGGGTGTTGGGAGGTTTTTCTCTACATGGAGCACGAGAATAATCAGTCTTTAGAGGTTCTCCTGGGTTTTGGGAGGTTTTTCTCTACATGGAACATGAGAATAATCAGTCTTTAGAGGTTCTCCTGGGTGTTGGGAGGTTTTCCTCTACATGGAGCACGAGAATAATCAGTCTTTAGAGGTTCTCCTGGGTTTTGGGAGGTTTTTCTCCACACGGATCATGAGGAGCAGCCTTCACAGGTGTTTTTTCCTGATGTTGGGAGCTTTTCCTCCATGTGAAATACGAAGGGCAGCAGCATTTAGAGGTTTAGAGGTTCTTCTCCTCTCTGGTGCTGGCAGAACCCTTCCCGTGGAGCAGGGAAGGTGAGCAGTGACCTTTCCGTGTCCCGGTGTCCCTGCAGACATTCCAGCTGGGAATGAAATCCCTCATGGATCCCACCAGCCTGGAGAAGCAGAGCAGGGACTGGGATATGGGTCAGGCTTTGGAGGGAGCCCCTTCCCTGCCTGCAGGTGGAAAAGGGCTGGGAGAAGGTCGGGGAGGACAGAGCAGAGGATTTGGGGCTGTGCTTCCCCCCACACAGCAGGGACAAACTGCTCCATCAGGTGCTGGAAGAGCAGGTTCTGACCTCACTGTCCTGCAGGTAAATGGGAATTCTTGGGAAATCTTTGCAAATATCCTGATTTTCTTCCCTTTTTAGAGAGAGGGGGGTTGCTACAACCATAACTCCTGATTTCCAGCCCTCCAGGGTGAATCTGGGGAGGAATCAATATTCTTTTATTCCATATTTTTCTCCCCGTATTTCCTTTTCTCTCCAACTTCTCCCAAGCCCCAGCAGAGCTTTGTGCAGGTGCAGAATTTCTCCCCTTCTCCTGTGCATGACCCAGGTGAAGGAATCACTTGAAATAAGGCTGGGAAAGGTGTTTGGGTTGGAACAGATCCCAAATCCCATCCCATGGGGCAGGAACAGCTCCCACAGCTGGATCCAAGCCCAGTGTCCAACCCAGCCTGGGACACTCCCAGGGATCCAGGAGCAGCAAATCTGGGAATTCCACCCTCTGATATCTCTATTTCTCTTCCTATGACTGAAGTTTATTTTATCCCTCCTTTTCTTTTGCTCCCTCATTTTCCTGCAGTTCTGAACAGAGGGATAATGCAATTTTTTTCCCAAACAATTGAGTGGATTCCTGGGATTAGGCTCCAGTTCCTGAGATCTGGCTGCTGTTCATGCTGCTGGTGCTGCATGAAGTGCAATTAATCCCAGCTGGTTTTCCTAAACAAGGCAAACAAAAGCAGGGAGAAGAAAAAAATACTCGAGAAAGACCAAGCATGTTTTAAATGTTTGGAATTTTTTATTCCCCCAGTGTCCCAGTGCCAAGAGCTGCACAGACCAGGAGGGCTGGATTAGACAGAAACTCTTTCCAGCTGACACACACACTCTTACTCTGCTTTTTCACACTTTTAGAAGGTTAAAAAAGCTGCATGGAGCTGATTTTATGGGAAATAATTGCTTTTTAGATTCTATGATTTTATACAAAAAATAATTATTAATAAAAATGTCATTATTTCTCTATGGAAGTTGGGAAATTGGGGTTGTCCTGGGTCACTGGGAGTGTCCAAGGGCAGGCTGGAGCACCCTGGCACC
>NC_031771.1:67919717-67920879 GCF_001522545.3 Parus major
ACATTGATTGATCACATTGATTGATTACATTGTTTGATTACATTGTTTGATTACATTGATTGATCACATTGATTGATCACATTGATTGATCACTTGTTGCTGTGATATTTTGGTTTCTTCAGGGCTGAGCCACTTGGGATATTCCTTATCTCAGTTCTGTTTCAGGAAGGATACTCCAAAAGGCTCCTTAGCTTCTTGTTTCTCGTGTTTATTAATATAGAATCAAAATATTATTATTTTTATTATATAATTATATTATTATATTTTATTATTATTAATATTTAACCAAAAGACTTGTCAGATCTTCCCCAGACCTTTTTGCACAAGTTCAATCCCACCATAGGCTGGCTCACTTTGGCTTGAAAAGCACAAAATGGCCCCAAAATACGCAGTTCTTTTATCTTTATACTTATCCTTACCCAATTAACTTATTAATTAAACAATTATTAAATTATTTTTCTTAATGACCCAGTGACCCATCACCTGTGTGCTGCACTGAGGCATTCTCTGTCCAATCATCTTATTACCCAAAATTATTATTATTATTACCCAAAATTATTATTTTATTATTTATTATATATTATTTTAAATGTATTATTATTATTGTTATTATTATTATTATTATTATTATTATTATTATTATTATTATTATTATTATTATTATTATTATTTATTAATTGTTATTAATTATTTATTATTTTGGATTATTACCCAAAAACCTCTAGAAGAAGAAGAAGAAAGAAGGAAAAGAGATAACACCCTAAATCTTCCATCTTGTCTTCTGTTTTCTAAACTAGTTTCTAAATTTTTTTTAAGAAACTCTCTAATTTACACACTCACATTTTTAGTTTTTCTATTGAACTTTAAGGGTTGTTTTCAGGGTGTTCTATGAAATTCAGTGTTTTCTTGCATGTCAGAGCCAGGTGTCAGAGACAAGGACAATTTCTGTGCCTCTGACTCCAACATTTGGGTCCCTCTGCACCTCCTCCTTGGAGCCTCTCACTCTTCTGCTCGGGGTGTCCCTTGGGGTTGGGGCTTTCTCCATCTCCCTGATCCCAGCTTCAAGTTCTGCCAAGAGCAGCTCCACATCTCCAGCTTGCTCCAAATCCTGCTCCTTGTGCTGCTGGAGACCTTTGGGAGCCTCTGAGGGGTTTGTGTGTCC
>NC_031771.1:67924355-67926320 GCF_001522545.3 Parus major
GCTGTGTTCAATCCTTCATTTAAACCCAAGAGTTGGGTTCAATCCTTCATTTAAACCCAAGAGTTGGGCTCAATCCTGAATTTAAATCCAAGAATTGGGTTCACCTCTTCATTTAAGCCCAAAGGTTGTGTTCAACCCTTGTTTAAAGCTCAACAATTGGATTTAACCCTGTATTGACTGAAGGGTTGAGCCCAGCACAGCCAAACCCTGCAGCTGGGGGAGGTTTAGCTCTCAAACTCCTCTTCATGGTTAGAGACCCAAACTGTGCCGTCTGCCCCGCTCCTGCTCATTAACTCTGCTCCTCTGCTCTGTTTTCTCCATTCCAAGGTGGGCCTTAATGTTCTGATCCAGAGAGCAAACAAGTTTACCCCGGCCACTCGGCTCCTGATCCAGAGGTTCGTGCCATTCCCTGCTGTCGGTAAGGAAAAATTCCTTTTCTTTGTATTCCGAGTGTTGGCTGCAAACCTGCAGGTGGCCAGAAGCCAGCAGGGTGGGCACAGCTCCTTCCTTCCTGCTCGTGTCCCCTCAGGAGTGATCCCTTGTTGGGGTCAGAGATGCAAGGTCTATACCTTTATCTGTAATGCCTAACTCTGACACCCAAAAAAGCACTGAGTTTCACATAGCACCATGGAGACAACGNGTGCTGCTGGAGACCTTTGGGAGCCTCTGAGGGGTTTGTGTGTCCAGGAGCTGTGCTGGGCCAGCCCCTCCTTGTCCCCCTGGTGGGACCCTGAGGGGTCCTGAGGGGTCCTGGTGGGACTCTGAGGGGTTCTGTGGGGTCTTGGTGGGACCCTGAGGGGTTCTGAGGGGTCCTGATGGGACCCTGAGGGGTTCTGAGGGGTCCTGAGGGGTCCTGGTGGGACTCTGAGGGGTTCTGTGGGGTCCTGGTGGGACCCTGAGGGGTCCTGCGGGGTCCTGGCCACCGCTGCTGCTGCTGGCACTGGCCCAGGACCGGCTCTGCTGAGGACACCAAGTCTGTTCTGGGGCTGGAGCCCGGCCAGGAAAGCCCTTGGTGACATCCACGGGGACACAGAGCTCCCTTTGGGACCAGAGCTCCCTTTGGGACAGTCCCCAGCTGTCCCCAGGAACGGGGAGCCCAGCCAGGTGTGAGATCAGCCCCTGGATCCAGGCTGGGGGCTCACCTCGATCCCCAGGCTCCCTCCTCGCCCTCCCTTCCAGCAGAGCGGGGTTTGTAACTTCTAACAGGGTTTATTCCAGGTTTTTATTTGGGGTTTACACAAAGCCAGAGCAGAGATAAATAAATATTTGGTTCTCACTTAGCAAGCTGAGCTGAATTCTGACAGGAGGAGGTGTTGTGTCCTCTTCAGGGTGACAGGGAGAAGCGGTGTCACATAACCACGGCTGCAGCCCCACTCAGGGGTTCTGCTTCATCCCAGCGCTCCCAGGGTCCCTTCTGAGCCTGGATGTTCCTTCACCCCACCTGGGCTGAAGTTCAGGTGATTAATGCCATTAATATTGGCACTAATGAACCACCGTGCGCTCACTGTGGCTGCCAGGAGAGTGTTTAAAGCAGCTCTTCGTGGGCAGAGCCAGAGCTCCTCATTTGGGAAGCGTTTTCAGCTTCCTGACCCTAAATCCTGACTCTGCACGAGCCTCTGGAGGTTGGGAAGAGCTGCCAGAGGGATTTCCTGGTGCTCTGGGTTATCCACAGCGAGCACAACTGTGCAATCTGTGCACTTACACCTGCGTGTGCTCAGAACCAAAATGAGTGAAAACTGGAGAGGAACAGGACAGGTTTAGTTCTGCAGGAGAGTTTGGCATGGTCTGTTTGGATCCTGGGGCTGAGGGAGCTGGGAAAGGGCTGGAGAATTCCTGAGGGAGCTGGGAAAGGGCTGGAGAATTCCTGAGGGAGCTGGGAAGGGGCTGGAGAATTCCTGAGGGAGCTGGGAAGGGGCTGGAGAATTCCTGAGGGAGCTGGGAAGGGGCTGGAGAATTCCTGAGGGA
>NC_031771.1:67927001-67929458 GCF_001522545.3 Parus major
TTCCAGCAATTCCTTCCCTTCCCTTCCCTTTCCTGCAATTCCATTCCTTCCCTTTCCAGCAATTCCTTCCCTTCCCTTCCCTTTCCTGCAATTCCATTCCTTCCCTTTCCAGCAATCCCTTCCCTTTCCAGCAGTCCCACTCCTTCCCGTGGGCTCCCCCATCCCGGGTCTGCCCGTCCTCCCCCTCTCCCACGCTGAACTCTCACACACCATTTCTCGCTCTCCTCTCCAGGTGGAGGTGTCCCTGTGGATTTTTCCAATCCAGCTCCCTGTTCCCGATAATTGTGTGCGGGGCTGCGCTGACAGCCTGCGAATGGGGTGTGATGTCCATAATCAGCCGGGGAGAGCTGCAGCCCTCCCGCTGCCCCTGTCCTCGCTCGGGAGACATTCGGGAGCTGGAGGAAGTCAGGAGAGGGATGGAGGGGATGGAGCGTGGCCTGGCTCCCTCCTCCATGGGAGCAGGAGGAGAATCCCAGCGGATCCGGGGAGCTTCTGTGCTAAATGAAGGTTGAAATGAAGCGGTGCCTGGCTCCAGAGCCTGCATCTCTGTGCTCAGAAGCTCCTGTTCCTGCACGTCCCTTTCCCCGCTGTTCTCAGGTTCCAGAAGGGAGTGCTTGGATGTCCCAGACTGGAAACTCAGCCTGGCAGCTCCTCCAGGGGCCCAGAAATGGCTGGAGCTGTAGCAGCCATTCCCAAAGGCACAGCCCTGAGGCTGCAGTGGGAGACAAGGACATGGGGTTTTCTGGGAATGCTCCCAGTGCCCGGCACCCTCCTGTCCCTGCAGTTGGAGCACCTGGCACTGCTGGGTCCTGCCAAGCCCATCCCTGGGAGCATCCAGGCCAGGCTGGACGGGGCTTGGAGCAGCCTGGGCTGCCAGGAGGGTTCCCTGCCCGTGGCAGGGGGTTGGAAGTAGATGATCCTTAAGATCATCCTTAAGATTCTTCCCAACCCAGCTTGCTCCGGGGCTCCCCAGCTCCATGTGCCTCTCTGCAGCATTTTCTCTCTCGTTTCGCTGTGGTGTCTCCATTTCCAGCAGGTTTGTTCTCATCCCTTCCCTTCCCTCTGCCCCAGCCCATCCCCACAACCCCCGGTGCTGCCTCTGGACAGGATCCAGGTGCACGGAAAACTCAGGATGAGACAGCACCGTCCTGTCTTGGGCTTGGCCCCTCATCTCCCCTTCTCCACCATCTCCCAAAACAACTTTGGCCAGTTCTGAGCATGAATCCTGCTCTTCTCCAGCCTTGCTCCAGACTCCACCACTTCCTTCCCCTGGAGCATCCAACTGTGGGGTCATCCCTCCTGGAATTGTCTTGGAGTGATTTTTCCTCCTTCCCTTTCTCTTGCTCCTCTCTAACTTCCTTCCCCACTCGGATCCTCATTGCTTTCCCTTCCCTTTGGCTCCTCCATTCTGTTCTCCTTGGCTTGGGAAAGCTCCAGTTGGGAAAGAGCCCAGTTTTCCATCTCTCTGCCTCCATCCTCACCTCCCAGCCCTAATGAATGAGTTTTTTCCTTCTTCTCCTAATGCTCTTTTCTCCAGCTTGGCTGAATGGGACTCACCAGATCCAATTATTTCCAATCCAATCTGGTGACGGGGACATGAGGGATAACCCAGCCAGTCCCTCTTTCCAAGTGGACTTTCCAGGTCCCTTGGAGCAGCCAGCTCCAGCTGCAGTGCTCAGGAGCTGGATCTCTTAAACCAGTGGAGATTTCTCCAGCACAGTCCATGAAGTCTGGAGAGTGGCTCAGCAACGTTTGGGTGGTGTCATCTCCCAGCTAATGCTCGCTGGACTCCTGAGATTCCTTTATTTTGTAAAAATTCCCTCCCATTGTGAAGTGAAATAACTCCTTGGATGTATTTACTGCTCTAGGCCGGGTTTTAGAGGCATGGGCTCGGTCATTGCCAATGTCGGGAATTCAAAACCATCTCTCAGGCTTCAAAAATCTTCATAAAAAGGTGGAAAAAAACAGGGAATTTTTTTTAAAATCCCCATGGTTTTAGAATTGGTGTCTTGGTAGACTTGAGGTCGGAATTTTTCGGGACAAGAAGAAGAAAAGGAATCCAAAATGTTGGTCTCTGACAGTGATTGGTGGTTCCGGCTTCAGAGCGCGGTGATGTCACAAACGTTGTCCTTGTGCTGAGGGAACGTTGTTGGTGCTGGAACAAAACTGGGACCTAAAACGGTGTCAGGAGTCCTTGGCACTCGAGGAGAGGGAGGGAGGAAGGAAGGGAGGGAGGGAGGGAGGGAGGGCAGAGCGCTGCCAGGGGCACGGGACAGCCCTGGGGAGGTTCCTCTCCCACTGATGGGGTTTGATGCTGGTTTTGTCTGGTGGGATGTTAGGAAGTGTTGGTGTCTCGTATTCGTGGGTCTGCTCCCGTGTCCGTGTGTCCACTCCTGTGTCCATGTGTCTGTGTGTCCACTCCTGTGTCCCTGTGTCTGTGTGTCCACTCCTGTGTCC
>NC_031771.1:67932391-67940519 GCF_001522545.3 Parus major
TCTCATCAATCTTCAGTTCAAAGGGAAAAGAACCCAAATCCAAAAGTCCATAAAGAGACAATCCCTGAGCTGGGACAGGCGGGGATGGGGCTCTGCAAAGCAGAATTTTGGCAGAAGAAGCTGCCGGTGGAGGAAGCTCCTCGGGTTTTCCAGCTGCACTCCCCACTCTGAAGCAGCTCAGAAGAGATCAGCACCGACTGCTCCTCGGCCACTCCGGTCTGAGCGCGTTTCCTTTGCAGGATCTGGGCTGAGCTGCGCCAGATCACGGTGCTTATTTCCCAACAAAACACAAAGAATTGGTTCTGCTCTGACTGCGCAGATTCCTGACATTCAGAAATCTCAATCTGATTCAGAGCAGCCCCAAGTGTGTGCAGGACTGAGGCTGCTCCTGGCTTTTTTGGGGTTTTTTTGGGACATTTTACTGGTGTTTTATCAGCCCTGTGTTTGAGGGAAGGGATGCCCTGGACTCAGCCTTTGCTGGGCCTTGTGGTTCCAGCCCCCAGCAAATGCTGAGTTATTTTAGCCCTGAAGAAATCACCACTGGCTCTGGGGTAATTTTTTTTCTGTAAGCTTGTTTATTTACAAAGATGGTGAAAAAAAATTGCCCAGGCATGGAGGAAATCACTAAAAAAATGGGGTTTTCTCCCTGTTCCAGGTGCCTTTTTCAGCCATTTAATGGCAGTAATTTAAATTAATTAATTAAATTAATTTTCCTCTCAGGTTTTTCCTTTGCTGTGCAGGTGCCACATCCTCGGAGCTCTCCTGAGCCCCTTTTCCTGTCTGCTGCTCTGACTTTCTCTGGCCTTCCAGCTCCTTTTTGAGCAGAGAACTGATTGTTGTGTCCCTCAATTCTTGAGCTGCTTGAGGGGTTTTTTCCCCTCTTTTCTGCCAGAGAAGCAGCAGCTTTCCCTGCCTGCAGAGCCCTGGGGGCTGCACTGAGCCCTTTCCTTGTGCACAGGGGATCTTTGGGCATTGCTGTGGTTTCCCTGGGACTTTTCCAGGATCTGTTTTCGAGGGATTCATCTTTCCTTGGGTTTTTATAACCAGGAGAGCACAAGGGATGAGTTCAAGCCCCGAGAGGCAGCTCTGAGGCAGGGTTTGAGACAAAGACACGCAGGAAATCCTTGCTGCAGGGCTGATCTCTTTTCACACCCAGGTGTTTGTGTTGCCATTGATTGAGGACCCATCATTAATTTGTTTTGCCTGTAATTAATTCTCCAGCTAATGTTTTATTTGTCATGCTTCGTTATGAGCCAGGGCATCAGGGATCCTCCCTCTAATTGCTGGTTTGTAGACCTGGGCAAACCCTTAATTAAGATGTGTCTCCCAATCACTTTTGAACCTCCAGCTCCCAGCAGAAAGGCAGAAATTCTCAATTTCTGCATGAAAAACCAAACACCAGGGCAAAGCTCTTGCCCCAAAACCCCACAGATTCTGTCCCCAGGGCTGGGGTTTAGTGGTGGGTCTGGCAGTGAGGGTCAATGCTTGGATTGATGATCTTAGAGGTCTTTTCCAGCCTTAATAATTCCGTGATTCTGTGAAATTAAAGAGGTTTCCCCATCCCTTCCTTGCCTCCCTCTCTGCTGAGCTCCAGAGCTGGTTGGGAAAACTGGAGGGACATCCAGGATTGAGGGTCCCATCCCGAGTTTCCACGGGAGGGGGAGGCCCAGGGAGCTGCTGCTGGAGGGGAGAACAGCCCAAACTGCAGCAGGGATGTTCCTGAGGGCTCCGTGGAGCTTTGGGAAGCTGGGCAAGCTCTTGGTGCCTTCTCCAGGCGCTGTTTGTGCCCCCCTGCAGCCTGGAGGACACATTGAACTCCCGGCCCTGCCCTCACCCTCCTCCCAGGAGCAGCTGGAAATCCCAAATCACCCAAAAAATCCCACCCAGCTCCAGGGGCTGGATCCCCAAAACCAGCCTGGAGGTGCCAAGGCCCTGCAGAGCCAGAGGCTGCACCTCTGGAAAAGGGTTTGGGACGGGAGCATCCTCTGGGGTCCTCCATGGGAAGAGCAGGAAGGGGAAGGAGGGTCTTGGAGCCTGAATTTGAGCGGGGAGGGGCTGGATCCTTTCTCAGAGGTGAGGAGGGGGAGGATCTCGGTGCCCAGGGAATTCAAGGAGCCAAATTCACCCTTTTCTGCCCCAGAGCTGGGTGTGAACAGCTGTCCCCAAGGCCAGGGTGTCACTGGTGAGGGTGTGCTTTATCCTGGAGATGTTCATGGCTAAAAATCCTCAGAAAACCCCAAAAATCTCATCCCAAACCTGATCTGAAGGAAACGAAAGCTTTTGGAAAGATCCTCATTGGAGAGAAGAGAGAGGGAGGGAGGATTTCTCCTCCTGGGGCTTTTTTGTGTGTGTGTGTGGTTAGAATCATTGTGTTTAGGTGATGCCCAAGGACAGATTTAGAGTGTGGAAAGCACCCTGGGCTTGAAAAAATACCTACAAGCACCCTGGGGTGGGGTGGTGGCTCGGTTTGGAACCCAGACCCAGCTTCCCGTGTGCCTGAGAGCGCTCTCACAGCCGCGGTTTCCAGGCCACATTATCACAATTTCTTCCCAAATCCTGCAGATCACTTTGTCTGCACGGATATTTATTTATTTCTCACCCCACCCCGTGCATCTGAGACGTCCACGAAATCCAAGTTTAGCCGTAATTAGCGGCGCTTTCTGCTCTCTGGGAAAGCAGAAGGGGAGCGCTTACGTGAGCGGCTCGGCTCAGACGGGCGGGCTGGGAGCAGCTTTTGGCTTTGGGACCAGGTCAGGCAATCCAGGACCTTGCAAAAGCATCTCAGGAACGTCAGGGCTGGCCAGCCCATGCTGAGCCTGTCAGGAGCTCCGTGCCAGGGCACGGCCAAAGCAGCTCCGCTGGGGCGTTTTATCCGCTCCCTTCTGATGGACGGCGAGAAGGACGGGGTGTGAGAGTGTTAGAAACACAAAAAAAACCCACAGGGGGCTCAACTTCCTTTAAATGAAGGGCCTTGTTTTGTTTTTTTATCTGGGATTGGGGAGCTGGAGGCTTGGGAACGCAGATATTTTGATAGATGGGAAGAGTGGTCTGGTAGTTGGAATATTAAAGAGAGAGACAGAGTGTGCGTGTGTGTGTGTTCCTCTCCCTCTCGAGTGGAAGGAGCATTTGTCACCACAAATCATCCTTGATTGCACAGAGCTGCCTTCAGAGAGGGCTCACCCACCCACCACCCTCAAAAAATTAGACATTTGTTATATGACATGAATTGAGATTAATTAGCGAATATTAACCCATCAAGCAGCGCAGAAACACATTTTTGGAAGGCACTGGTACTTGCAGCAACAGTGGGTTTGTCTCAGTTCTGGGTGGAAAGTTTGCAGGGAAATGTGGTGTGGGGAGTGCTGGAAAATGCCACTTGATCAGCCCAAAAGTTTTGTGGGAATTAACAGATTTTCTCTGGGAGAAGTTGGGAAGTGCCTGAGCCTGAGGGAGGACTGAACATGGGAGGGTGGTGCTCAACCCCAACTCTTGGTCAGACTTGAGAGACAGAATTTGGGATCGTCTCGAGGCCTCAGAAGCCACAGGCTGGGCAAGGAGGAGGGGTCAGGGAGGTCCTGGTGCACAGAGCCTTTTTTCCCCAAAAATCTGTGCAATGATGGAATGGTTTGGGCTGGAAAGGGCCTCGAAGACCATCTGGCTCCAACCACAGGCGAGGACACCTTGCACTGGACCTTCCTGGAGTCCTGCTGGTCCCTGCAGTCCCAGGGGAAAAACCTGGTTATTGTTCTCCTTGAGAATCCCGTTGTCTTTTGGGATCAGAGCGATCCACCGGAGCAGAGTGAGGGGAGGAAATCTGAGGAGGAAATCTGAGGAGGAAATCTGAGGAGGAAATCTGAGGAGGAAATCTGAGGAGGGCGCTCAGGGCAAACAGGAGCTGCCAGTGGGGCTGAGCAGGGCTGATGCTCCTGCCTTTCTCCTCCTCAGCCAGTGCCAACATCTGCAACGTGGTCCTGATGAGGCACACGGAGCTGGAGGAAGGGATTGATGTGCTGGACGACAATGGGAACATCGTGGGCTCCTCCAGAGTTGCTGCCAAACATGTGAGTTCTGAGGGGCTGGGACACGGCTGGGCCCGGGCTGGACACGTCCCACAGCCACTGCAATCCTCGGCTTTGGGAGCTGGGGATGGAACAGATCCGGAGAGCACGGATTTGTGTCAGCCAGGGAAATTCGGGGACTGGTCCCGGTGGTTTGGAAGGGCACGGATGGACGTTGGGAGGATCCTGATGCTCCCACAGGAATTCCTTGTGGAATTCCCAGCGAAGATCCCTCTCACCTTTCCCCAGATGAGGAGGACTCTGAGCTGAGCAGCTCTTCAGCCTTTCCCTGCCAAACCTGCCTTAAAAACTGCCCCCAAACTGGGGTGAGGGCAGCCAGATGATGTGAGGGCAGCCAGACGTGAGGGCAGCCAGATGTGAGCCAGATGTGCCAGCCCTCGTGAGCCTCACCTGGTTTTCTTTCCTGTAACCCTCTCGGTGCCGCCCTGGAGCCGCTCCCTTCCCAGCCTCGGAGCAGTTCTGGCTCCTGAGCACCCCCTGAGCTCTGGTTTCCAAGTGGGCTCTCGGCTGAGCACACGCCCAGGCACAGGAGTTAATAATATAATGCTTGGCATTTCCCTCCCTCCTTCTGTCCAAGGCATCCAGAGACAGCAATTAATGCACAGCTCTGCAGTCCTCGGCAGGAACGGGGAGATCTCGAGAGCTCTCCATATTGTTGTTTAACAGGGGGATTCAAACAATCTGCTGAAGGGCTCAGAGACACTTCTTGGAGCCAGTTTTCCTCACTTCCATTAATGGGCTCCAGGACCCACCTCACCCTCTCCATCCTGATGGTTGAAAGGGAAAATAAAGATTAAAAGTGAAGGTTGAAAGAGAAAATAAAGATTAAAAGTGAAGGTTGAAAGAGAAAATAAAGATTAAAAGTGAAGGTGCTATGAGAGCGATGTAGGTGGAGCTTAATCACAAAATTGGGGAGTTTTGGGAACTTCTGCTCAGCTGCCATCCAATCCCAGAGCTTCTCCCTGGACAGGTTAATCCTGGTTTTGGTTGTGTAAAATGTGGCAGCTCCTCAGTGGGACACAGCTGTCCCTGTGTGAGGTTTGTTGTGATGGAGATGTCCCTGTGGCATAAAATCATGGAGTGCTTTGGATGGAAGGGACCTTAAATCCCACCCATCCCACCCCATCCATGGGCAGGGACAGCTCCCACCATCCCAGCTGGATCCAAATCCATCCCAACCTGGCCTTGGGCATTCCCAGGGATCCAGGGGCAGCCAGAGGAAATCTGGGAATTGCAGAATCCCAGGCAGGAATTCCTTGCCAAGATCCCAGCCCAATCTCCCCTTTCCCAGTGGAAGCCATTCCCTGGCTCCTGTCCCTGCAGCCCTTGGCCCCAGTCCCTCTCCAGCTCTCCTGCAGCCCCTGCAGGGACTCTCAGCATTCCCTGCATTTTGCCCTTCTCCAGGGGAACATTCCCAGCTCTCCTGGAGCCCCTGCAGGCCCTGGAAGATCTCTGGGCCTCAGTGAGTCCCAACCCCACTTTGGCTGCTCCTTCTGGTGAGTGTGGCCAGGAGGGAGGGCTCGGTGGAGCCTCTGGACACTTTTGGTCAGGCCAGGTGAAGCCAGGGCAGCTCTGGCGTGTCTCTCTTTGTTCTGCTGGCTTTGTGACCCGGAATGTTGTGACCAAGCGGCTCCTGGCAGGGCTGGCAGCGGCTGCTGATCCTCTCTTTGCCATCAAGAGCCCAGCAGAGCCGTTCCCCAGCCCGGCAGGTCCATCCTGGCTCTCTCTGGGATGTCTGGATGTGTTTGTTTTCACTCCTCAGGCTCTGCTGGAAACGGCCCTGACCAGAGTGGTCCTGCCCATGCCTATACTGGTTCTACCTCCCATCATCATGTCCGTGCTGGAGAAGTGAGTGTGCCCGGGGGGAGCAGGGGGTTCCTGAGGGGAGGGGTGGGAAGGTCCTCGCTGGCTGTCAGGAATTGGTTTTTCATGGGATCCTGGGATGGTTTGGGTTGGAAAGGTCCTGCTCGGTCACCGAGTCCATCCCCAGCCCTGCCACCGCTGCCCCACGTGCACAGGGCTTGGAAATGCCCCAGGGATGGGGGCTCCAGCCCTGCCCTGGGAGCCCCTCTCAATGCTCCACAACCCTTTCCATGGAGGAATTCCCCCAATCCAAACTGAACCCTCCTGCTGCTGTTCCCTCTCCTCCTGTCCCTGTTCCCTGGGATAAGATCCCAAACCCATCCCTGGCTGTCCCCTCCTGCCAGGAGCTGTGCAGAACCACAAGGTCCCTCCCAAATTTCATCCACCAAATCTATTTTTAGCTCATTAAATTTCCACCTTCCATCATTTTGCAAACCTGGTTTGTTGATATTTTATACTGATGTGATTACCCCAAGCCATCCCTGACCCCCAGCAGCAGGAATAACCCAAAAAGGGAGCTCGGGGTGAGACAAAACCCTCTGAACCCAGTGCAGAACTTCCCCTGATTGTCATTCTCCACTTAGCAAACATCAGAGATTAAAAGGCTTTGGCTGCTGTTCAGCCAGAGATCTTCATGGAATCATGGAATTGTTTGGGTAGGGAGAGACCTTAAAGACCACCTAATTCCAGTGAGGAGCAGATTCCAGCCCCCCTCATTTTGCTCAAAACATTTGACTTTTATTTCATTTTCCTTCTGGACAAAATCCCTGCAGCCTCTTCCCTGCCCCAGGTCCCTTTGTCCCCCAGGTGGTCCCAGGCCAGGATTTCCTGCAGGGAAGGTGCCTGGGGGTGGCTGTGCCTTACTCTGGAGTTCCTGGCTCTGGAGGAATTTATTCTGGACTGATTTCCTCCGAGGTGTGAGTAGGAACTGAGGCTTTGCACTCAGGTGGATCTGTGTGCTCCCACTGGTTTAACTGGTTCCCATTTAACCGTCCCAAATAAAATCAACACCCAGGACAAATGGTTTTATTGCTTCAAAGGACCTTGTGCTGGGTATCCACAGATAAAATCTTTCATGTGCAAAAAATCTGGAGAAATTTGTAGAGAACTCGTCTCTAAATTAATAAATCTTTGTCTGTGGCAGGACACACTGAGGGCCCATCCTGGGCCGGCCCCAAGCTGAAATAAACCTGACAGGAAAATTGGATTGGCACCTGGGGAGAAAATAAAACTGCTGGTGAAATTTGCTCCGTCCTTTGCAGCAAAACAAAACCAATAAATCATTTCTTTGTCCTCGGGGGCATCATAAATCCTTGACGAGTTTTGCTGAATGCACCTGTGCTCAGTGCAGGCCTTACTAAAACTGATTTTATCTGTGAACTTACAGCAGATTGCCCTGAAAAAAAAAATAAAAATCATTTTAACTTATTGGAAGCTTTAATTCACGTTTGTGAGAGAAAATTTTCCTCCTCACTGCCATGAGAACTCCTTGGGTATAAAAATATCCGGGCTCTGCTTTTGCCTGCCTGAATTCTCCCCAGAGCTTTGTGCCTGCTTCGTTTTCCATCAGATATCCTCGGATTCCTGGAGGGCTGGGAGTGAGGAGCAGCAGGGATGGGAGTGAGGTGTGGAATCCCTGCAGCATCCCTGGGACTGCCCTGGCTGCACCTGAGGGGTCTGAGGCCAACTCCCAGAGCTGGAAAGTGCTTCCCAAAGGGCTCAGTCAGAGCTGAAAGCTCGTTTTGGGGAGAAAAAAACCCCTCTGGAGCATTTAGGGGAAAGTGCAACTCTATAAATTTTAGGATTTGAGTTTGAGGAGGGTTTTGAATTTTTTTTATTTATAATTTATTATATAAGAGGTAACATAATAATATAATTTATTTTATTTTTATACTTTATTAAAATGTATATATTAAAATATTATTATATATTATTAATATATTATTAACATATATACTATTTTATTTATAAATTTTATTTTATTTATAAATTATTCTTTATAGAAATCCCTACAGGGGCTGTAAACAGGAGGGTGAACGTGTCCCAGAGGGAGAGCTGGGATCAGGAGTCACAACCTGGATTTGGGAATGTGGGGAAAGAGGGCAGCAATTCCTCCAAGTCATTTCCACTGGGATTGTGGGAGGGAGGGGAAGATGCTTCCAGTGGAATTGTGGGGAAGGAAGGGA
>NC_031771.1:67944270-67946060 GCF_001522545.3 Parus major
GGAGGAGGAGGAGGAGGAGGGAAGTGCTGTAAAGTTTTCTGTTCTTTGCCATCCACAGGTCAGGGGAGAGTCATGGGTCAGTTCTGACGATGACACAGAGCCAAAATGTTGTGTTGTAAACTTGGGGATGATAAAATAAACATGTTAAAGGGGGCTATGAAAGGCTGGAGAGGAACTTTTCCCAAGAGCAGGGAGTGAAAGGACAAGGGGAGATGGTCTCCAGCTGAGGGAAGGGAGGTTTGGATCAGGTTTGGATCGGGTCTTGGGAAGGAATTCCTGGCTGGGAGGGTGCAAGGCCCTGTCCCAGGTGCCCAGAGCAGCTGGGGCTGTCCCTGGATCCCTGGCAGTGCCCAAGGCCAGGCTGGACACTGTGGCTGGAGCTCCTGGGACAGTAGGAGCTGTCCCTGATGGGCTTTAAGGTCCCTCCCAAGCCCAACCATTCCATGATTCCCTTGTCCTCCTGCAGCTTTCCAGTGTGAGACCTCTCAGTGCAAACTTTCCAACCCCTTGCTGAATAATCTGAGCCAGGGTTAATCCCAAAGCTGCTCCTGTCCCGTGGATGGGGTGAGGTCTCCAAAACTCCTGCTCTCCCGTGGAACAGCACCAATCCCCCTGCAGCTGGGGTGGAGTTTGCTCTTGTGAGTGAATCAGGCTCCTTCCTCTGCTCTTTTAGCACCTCCTGCTTTTTGAACATCCCTGGAGATGATGGGTAATTCGATTTTTAGCATCTCTTTTTTTGAGTGTCTTTTGGGAGACTCAAAATCCATCTGGACACAATCCTGAGTTCTGTGCTCCTGTTTGAGCAGGGAGGTTGGCCTGGGTGAGTTCCCTCACCCTGGCATGTTTTAGGCTCCAGAAGATGCCAGGGCTGGGCTGTCAGGGGGTTCTGGAGGTGCAGAGCTCCCCGTTCCCTGACCCCACCCTTGGGCAGAGCACGCAGAGCAGCGGTGGAACCTAAATCCCTCCTCACCACGTGGATATTCATTTTATTTATTTCCAGATCCTCTGCAGTGGAAGCCTTTGGAAGCTCCTCATCACTGCCTTCCCGTGGGGGGTTAATGGGTGAAAAGGGATTTGCATTGCAGCTGGCAGCTCACAAAATGCAATATTTAACTCCCCATCCTCCCGAGCTCGGTGTCGGGAGCAGGGATCCCAGGGACGGGAGAAAACTGGACCTCTTGGCTAATTATGAGTCATTTATTCTGAACCACACAAATTCTCCAATCTGAATCCCAATTAAGACATTGCACTACATGTGTTAATTAGTCTGCTCTCCTTTTTAAATCGAGCCATAAACTCTACCTAATTAGGAGGTCGGCCCTTGTAATTTGAACTGGCCTGAGTTGGAAGCACCCCTGGAAGTCACACCTGGGGGCCCAGGATCGTTTTAAATTGGTGGAGGTTTTACTGGGGTGATTATAAGGTCCCCGACAGGGCAATAATTACAGAGGGTGCAGTTCCAAATGGAGATGTCAGGGGTGGTGTCACAGCGATGCCTTGAGCCCCGGGGAGGCTGCGAGGAGCCTGCTCCTGGGGTTGTCCCAGACAGGATCCCTCTCATGGATCACAGCAGCTCCAGCAGGAGAAACAGCTCCAGGAGCTGCCCAGAGCATCCCAGGGATGGTCACAGCCCAGCCATGGCAGCCCTGCAACAGGGAGGGCTTCAAGGGTGTGGAGCAGTCACTGCTGTCCTGCTGGGACGGTGACTTCTGCTGGGACAGGTGACGACTGCTGGGACAGGTGACTTCTGCTGGGACAGGTGACTTCTCCTGCTGGGACAGGTGACTTCT
>NC_031771.1:67948103-67950714 GCF_001522545.3 Parus major
CCTCCAAGGAGTTTGAGTTTGGGATGTGGAAGCAGGGGAGGATTCCCGTGCCCCGTGGGATGCCGGCTGCAGGTGGGTGATGGCACTCCCAGCCCTCCAGGACCCAGCCCCTGCTCCCAGCAGGGTTTCAGATCCCAGGAATTCTCCCCGCCTCGCCTGCACCTCGCCGCTCCCAAAGTTTATTTTAAGTGGCCAGTTCCCGGCCGCCGTCTCTCTGCTCGGATCCAGGTCTTTCCTCTCTCCCAGCCATCTCTCCATCTGCATGTTTTAACTCCCCCAGCTGCCTCTCTCGTCTCTTGTGCCATTTTTTTCAGCTCTCTTGGCTCCTCTCGTCTCTTTGCCTGCTGTGTATTTTAACTCCCAGGGCCGCCTTCTCTGCTCTCCAAGTAATTCCATGTTCCCTCCCACTGCCGCGCTCCCATTCTTCCCCATGTTTCATGCATTTCCTGCTGCTTGGACGCTCTGTTGGAGCGGTGAACATATAGAATCAATGTTTATTTTCAGCCTGCATATGCCACGCAGGGAACACGGTGTCAGTTATTTTGTGCAGATGTATTCTCATTGAGGTTTTATAAATAATATCTGCGCTGGCAACTTCCATGCGGGGAAAATATCGGCTTGGCGGCGTCTGCGGGATGAGGGCGACTCTTCCGCGGCGTGGAGCCGGCGCTGGGGATTCTCCGGTGCGGGGACAGCGGCGCCCACTGCGGGAACTGGGGCTCTTCCTCCCCATTCCCCTCTATTCCCGTTATCCAGGCGCTTCCTTTGTTGGGTGGTTCTGGTGAAATCGGGGACGTGGAGCTGTTTGTTCCCGTCCAAGGCTTCTCCAGCGGCCTTCGCGCAGCTCCTGCTCCTCGCAGGGCTGGTTTGTGCAGGCCAGGCCGGCTCCAGGGGCAGCCTGAGCTGCACTTTCCTGGCTCCAAGGGCTGGAGAAGCTCAGTCCATCACCAGCCACTGCTGGGGACGCTCTGGGGCTTCTCTGAGTGGGGAGTGGAGAACCGGAGCTCCTCTTTCATCCTTGTCCTCAGCCTCCTCCCAGCCCCTCAGAGAAGACCTTGCACGGGGTCTGAAGCACGGAGCAGGGCTGAGAAGGTTCTGAGAGCTCAGGAATGTCAGGATGTGTTGGAGGAGGCCTTGGAGCCGGCTGGGCAGTGTCTGTGCAGGAGCCAAAGCTGGAACTGCTGGCAGTGCGCAGCAGTGAGGGAGAGGTGGGAGCAGAACAGTTGTGTCTGTGGAAGAGGAGCATTTCTGCTCCTCTTCATCTCCAAACCCTCCTCATGCAGCGGTTCTCAGGGCTGTTTTCCTGCAAATCCCATAAATCCAGGCTGCTCCCAGGCTGGATCAGCACTGCAGAGCTGCTCTGGCTGAGCTAAATCGGTGGCTCTGGGAAAAATGGGTTTTCCTGGGGGCTGGCCAGAGCTCGGTGGTGCTGGAAGGGCATTTTCCTCCTCCTGAGCCGTGTTTGTCACTGCAGAACCGGGAGGCCCTCCTGGCCCTCGTTCCCGTGGACTTTTCCCGGAGATATTCCCGTGTCAGTGTGAGCGGGGTGTTCCCACATCCCTCTCCCCACAGGTGCCTTCCCCTCACGGCCCCGTCCGGCTCAGCCCTCGGTGAAGTTTGTTTGGACTCAGCAGCTGCCGGCAGCGACACCTTCAGCTGCCGGGCCCTTCCCAGAGAAAACAGGGAAACTGCTCCTCTAATGGTGTCAATCAAGCACAAAAGCCCCAAACCTCCCTCGGCTGGCATCCTCTGGAGGGGCACCGGGCTGGAGCTGCGGGGTGAGGCCTGGCTGGCCGGGACAGCAGAGCTGCCGGTCGCTGGTAGAGCTCAGATTTCCCAAAACGACCCAAAACGAGCGAGAAAAGCTCAGGAGCAGAGCAGAGACCTGACAGGCTCTGGGAGGGTCCAGCAGAAGGGGGATCTGGGGATCCCAAACTTGCCTGGCACATCAGAGGGGCGTTGTGAGGAGTCTGGGGTCCCTGAGGATCCCCCGAGCTCCAGCCCCGGTGCCCCGCAGCAGGCGCCGGCGTCTCGCGGTGTCTGCGCTGCCTCTGAACCTGTTTATAGCAAACCCCAGAGAATCTGTCAGCTGGGAGACTTGGGTTCACTCCTGTCATGTTTAGTTTAGCATCTGACACCTCCTCCCAGACAAATACAGCCCTGGTTCAGCGCACCCGATAACTCCTTCGGAGTGCAGCGCCTGACTTCCATATGGAATAAATTACAGCACCTCCTGAAAAACGCCAGAGGCAGCTGCCAAATTATGCAAAATTTCAACCACTAATGAACACTGTGATGAAAGTTGAATGAAGGTGTATTTACAAGAGCTCCAACACCCTGTCTCTGTGCAGCAGATGCACTGTCTGTGTGTTTGTACCTACGGACACCGCGCTGCGGCACGGCGAGACGGGAGCCGCGGGCTCGCCTGCCTCCGCTGCATCCCTCAGCTCAACGTTCCCAGAGCCTTCCCTGCCTCTTCCAGAGTCCTCCCAGCAAAAGTTGTAAGGGGAAATTGCAGGAGGAAGAGGCACTGGGGGGTTGGAGGGGGAAAAGGAACAAAGCTTGAAGGAAAAGAGAAGGAGGAGGAGGAGGAGGAGGAGGAGGAGGAGGA
>NC_031771.1:67954276-67956708 GCF_001522545.3 Parus major
GGAGCAGGAGATGAAGGCTGAGTGTGCTCAGAGAGGCTGAGTGTGCCCAGGCAGGAGCAGGGGGTGAAGGCTGAGTGTGTTCAGAGAGGTTGGGTGTGCTCAGAGAGGCTGAGTGTGTTCAGACAGGAACAGAGGATGAAGGCTGAGTGTGGCCAGGCAGGAGCAGGGGGTGAATTCCTTCCCATCAGATCACCCAGGTGATTTGGAGCCGGTACCAGACGTGGAGCAAGGGGCTGAGGTGACCTGGGCTCCACCCTGGCTGCAGCCCCGTGCCAAGGCAGGGCAGGGACAGCCTGGGCTGGCGCCTGGGAATGGTGCACGTGGGGTTGGGAGAGCTTTAATCCCGGTGATGTCACCCCAGGCACGGATGTCCAGGGGTTGGTGTCGTCTCTCAGACCTTCCCTGACCAAGGAGAGCTCCTGGGACAGCCCCAGAGGGAAGGAGATGATGGAATCATGGAATATCCTGAGCTGGATCCTCAGGGATCATCCATCCCTCCAAGCCCTGCCCAGACCCCCAGCAATCCCACCCTGGGCACACCTGGCAGCGCTCCTGGCTGGAGTTGGGAATGTGCCCATCCCCTGGGCAGTGCCAGCACCCTCTGGGGAAAAACCTTTCCCTGAACTCCAACCTGAGCCTGCCCTGGCCCAGCTCCAGCTGCTCCCTGTGTCCCAAAGAACCCAGCAGCACATCCACTCCCTCTCCACATTGCTCACACACCCTGAACATTCCAGCCAAACTCCCCGTCCAGTTGTTGGTTCATATTCCCGTTTTTCCAGTGGAATGATAGGGATTCTTTTTGTAAATGGCACTGGGATAAATCCTTCACAAATGACATTTTCCACTTTAACACTGATGAACTGCCTGAGGCCCCCTACCCTGGAATATATTGAATATTCCAGCTTCCACCATCTGAATGTTGTCCCAGTTTTCTGGTGTTAATTCCATCAGAAAGGTCACTTTTGGGCCATTCCCAGAACCTGACCTTGCAGGAATCTTCAGGTTGGCAAGTCTGGAACTCATAAACATCCCCTGGGAACAGGAAATGTTAAAAGATCCTCGTCACCCACTGCAGATGTTGGATTTTAACAAATTAAGGGGTTGCCAACGTTGTGGCTCCATTGCTCCATCAATGAAGCTGCTGGTGCCTTTTCCAGTGTCTTCTCCAAAGCTCCCAGACCTCCCAGTGCCTCTCCAGGACCTGATTTCCTTCTGCTCATGGGNGGTGACTTCTGCTGGGACAGGTGACTTCTCCTCCTTGGACAGGTCATCTCTCCTCCTTAGACAGGTCACCTCTCCTGCTGGGACAGGTGACATCTGCTGGGACAGGTGACTTCTCCTCCTTGGCCAGGTGACCTGCTGTCCTGCTGGGACAGGTGACCTGCTGTCCTGCTGGGACAGGTGACCTGCTGTCCTGCTGGGACAGGTGACCTACTGTTCTCCTTGGCCAGGTGACCTGCTGTCCAGCTGGGACAGGTGACCTGCTGTCCAGCTGGGACAGGTGACCTGCTGTCCTGCTGGGACAGGTGACATCTGCTGGGACAGGTGTCCTGCTGTCCAGCTGGGACAGGTGACCTCTCCTGCTGGGACAGGTGACTTTTTCTGGGACAGGTGACTTCTCTTCCTTGGACAGGTCACCTCTCCTGCTGGGACAGGTGACCTGCTGTCCTGCTGGGACAGGTGACCTGCTGTCCTCCTTGGCCAGGTGACCTGCTGTCCTGCTGGGCCAGGTGACCTGCTGTCCTGCTGGGACAGGTGACTTCTCCTCCTTGGACAGGTGACTTCTCCTCCTTGGACAGGTCATCTCTCCTCCTTAGACAGGTCACCTCTCCTGCTGGGACAGGTGACTTCTGCTGGGACAGGTGACATCTGCTGGGACAGGTGACCTGCTGTCCTGCTGGGACAGGTGACCTGCTGTCCTGCTGGGACAGGTGACCTGCTGTCCTGCTGGGACAGGTGACCTGCTGTCCTGCTGGGACGAAGCCTGGCAGGTTTCTGTGGGAGGACCTGAGCTGCAGCGTGCTCCGTGCAGCTCAGAGCAGCTCAGCACTGCAGAACAGAAGCTTGACTTTCACAGCACAAATTGATAGGATCAACTCTGTCTCGAGAGCTTATTAGTGAGGAGCTGAGATGCTGGAGGAGATAAATCCTGCTGTTTGCTCTCCCCACGTCTCCCCAAGCTGACGGAGACGGAGGCAGCTCTCAGCAAGGGCGGGGAGGCTGAGTGTGCCCTGAGAGGGTGAGTGTGCCCAGAGAGGCTGAGTGTGCTCAGACAGGCTGAGTGTGCCCAGGCAGGAGCAGAAGATAAAGGCTGAGTGTGCTCAGAGAGGGTGAGTGTGTCCTGGGAGGAGCAGGAGATGAAGGCTGAGTGTGCTCAGAGAGGCTGAGTGTGCCCTGGGAGGAACAGGGGATGAAGACTGAGTGTGCCCTGA
>NC_031771.1:67959058-67964329 GCF_001522545.3 Parus major
TGGGGTCACCGGGTCCCCTCACCCCGCTGTGGGGTGGAGCTGGGGCTGGGGGTGGTGGTGGTGACCTGCTGAGGGGGAGCTGTGCCCCCCTGGCAGTGCCCAGGGCCAGGCTGGGCAGGCCTGGAGAGCCCTGGCACGGTGGGAGCTGTCCCTGCCCGTGGCAGGAGGAGGAATTGGATCACCTGCAAGGTTCTTTCCAAGCCCATTCCATGATTCTGGGAAGGGCCTGGCAGCGGTGAGGAGAGGGGGCCAGCTGAGCAGGGGTGTCCTGCGCTCCCCTGGACCTGGAATGATCTAACCAAGCCTTTCCCTTGCAGAACTTCGCTCCTGAGGTCCCGTCCCCGGATGATTCTCCCGGTCCAAAGCCTCGTGTGCCTCGCTGCCTTTGGCCTGGCCCTGCCCCTGGCCATCAGCCTCTTCCCGCAGATGTCCGAGGTCAGTGCGTGCCGGGGGCTCACGGGGTACCAACCACGGCCCCTCTGCCCTCCTGTCCTGTTCCTGTGGTCCTGATGGAGCCAGGGCTCCTCTCCTCAGCCCTGCAGCCTCTCCAGGCAGGCAAAGACCCCTCTCCCGCACACTGGGGTTTCCTTGGAGTTAAAATATGGAATCCAACTCTGTCCCTGAGGCCAGGAGCCTGGGCCACCCCTTTGAGGGGAATGTTCTTCCCCACGGCTTCTCTGAGGGCTTTTGTTTTTCATCTCCTGGGGAGACCCAGCCTGGGGGTGAACAGAGGAAAACCAGGCAAGGAGCAGGGAATGACCAGCACAGAAAATTTAACAGATTGCTCAGGTGAATTTATTTCTAAGTCATTCATTTTGGTGCTTGGAGCTTTTCCTGGCTGTAAATCTGTACATTTCCAGAGAAGGTCTCTATTCCTGAGGGAGAAAACCTCTGTCACACAAGGACTCACTCAGGGCTCTTTCTGGTTCAGCTGGAAGAGCTGATCAGGAGTTTGTTACGCTGTCTGCAGGTTAATTCATAGTTTTTCAGTCTGGATGGGTTCATCCATGACTTCCAGCCAGGGAATCTTGCTGTACACTTGTGTGCTGACTGACAAACACGTCGGGAGTTCTGTGTTGTCCTTCTTGCTGTCTCCAGGCTGAGAAAACTGTCCCTTCTCTCTAAGAACCTGAATTCATCTCAGTCTTGGAGCCTTTTGCTAAAAGACGTGTTTGCTGAAGCTTTAATGATTCATATGGCTCTTCCTTAAACTTTTTCTAATTAGTCAACATCGTTTTTGGAGCCCTTCCATCAGGAGCAGACACAGCATTGCAGTCAGGAGCTGCACAAGCCCCAGTTGCAGGAGCAATGTGATTTCCCTGCCTCTCCTGGGCTCTGTGTGTGCCCGGAGCCTGGCAGTGCTGCTGGCAGGAGCTCAGCCCCGGCTCCCCGGCCACCAGCTCCGTGCTCTGAGCCCAGCTCTGCCGCGAGGCGAGGCTCGGCAAGGCTGAGGAGCACTGCCAGCTCTCGCACCTGCTCAAGGTAGAGCCTGGAGCACGTCCAACCTGCCCGTGGGAAGGAGGCTCGGGCACACAGCATCCCTTCTGCTCCTTCTCCAGAGAATCTGAGAGTTTTTAAGGCTGGAAAAGCCCTCTGAGATCTCCAACTGTTCCCCAGCAGTGCCAGGGCCAGCACTGCCCGTGTCCCCAGGTGCCACCTGCACAGGGCTTTAAATCCCTGCAGGGATGGGGACTGCACCCTGCCCTGGGCAGCACCTTCCAATGCCTGACCACCCTTTCCAGGAAGAACTCCTTCCCAATTTCCAGTTTAAACCTTCCCTGCTGCAATTTCACAGGAAATTTCCAATTTCCTCCCTACTTCCAGGAAAAATCTTTCGGGATAATCAGGGAAGCAAGACCTCAGGAGGTACCACCAACCCCATTTATCCCAAAGGTGACATTGCCACTGTTCCTCCAAAATCCTGGAATTCTGAAATGGTTTGGGTTGGAAGGACCTTGAAAACCCTCTCGTTTCATGGCCCAGGGACACCTCCCGCTGGAGCTGTGGCTTTCCGGGTGACAGATCATTCCTCCTGTGCAGAATCTGATATTCCAGCAGGGAAAATCTCGCTGGCTTCAGCAGCTGAATGAATTCTAACCCACAGGGAAAACTCGGGGCTGAATTTTCATGCCTCCAGGGATACTGGGATTGCAGGCACCAGGCAGTCCTGGAAGCGCCGGCGTTGTTGGGAGTGACCTTCTGAAGGCAGCTGAGATGTTCCCGGCGGTGGAGCCGTGAATCAGCGCTGATTAGGGATCAGACGGGATGACGTGCGCTGCCCACACACCCTGCCAGGGAGAGGGAGCCCTCCCTGAGCCTGCCTGAGCTCTGCCTGCTGGGACCCAGCCCTGCTCCCCGGGGGAGAGCCCTGCACAGCTGGATCCCACATCTGCTCCTGCCGCGGGTCAGCGGCTCCACAGGCAGCCGGGAATCCCAGAATGGTTTGGAGCAGGAGGGACCCTAAATCCCATCCCCTTCCATCCCAGCCTCCCACCGTCCCAGGAGGATCCAGCCTGGCCTTGGACATTCCCAGGGATCCAGGGATCCACAGGAAATCTGGGAATTGCAGAATCCCAGGCAGGAATTCCTTGCCAAGATCCCAGCCCAATCTCCCCTTTCCCAGTGGAAGCCATTCCCTGGCTCCTGTCCCTGCAGCCCTTGGCCCCAGTCCCTCTCCAGCTCTCCTGGAGCCCCTGCAGGGACTCTCAGCATTCCCTGCATTTTGCCCTTCTCCAGGGGAACATTCCCAGCTCTCCCAGCCTATTTTCCCATTATGTTTGCATTTTCTATAAACCTGTCAGTGTTTACAAAGGACATTCTCCTGTTTTCTGAAATCTCTTTGGAGGTTTTTGTGGGGATGCTCAAGGAGCAAAGCGAGTGATTTACCTGGAACAATCTCTGGATCCATTTCCAGATGGGAAATCCAAGTCTCCTTGCAGGGAGTGTTTCTCAAAACCTGGAAATTTTTGGGCACTCATCACCAGACCATGAACTTCAGTCTTTGGGCTCGATGGAGTCTTTTCCAGCCTGAATGATTCCATGATTCTCTCTTGCCAGAAAAGGAATTCAGAGGTGTTTGAACACGGATCTCTGAGCAGGTGGGAATGTCTTTGCTTTTCCCATGGCCTCGGTCATGGGACCACGCTGTTGTACCGAGTACTACAGGGAGCAAATCAGCAACGAGGTGTAAGAGAGGTACTCTGCCCCAAGCTCGTGGCTGTGGTGTGAGCAGCAACCCCTGCAGGAGCTGTGAGGGATCCAAACCCTGCCCTGAATCACACACTCACGGCCTTTTGTGAACCAGGGAGCAAACAGAGGCTGAAGTGTCGTGGCTGTTTCAGGCCAGGAGTTCACGTGGCCGCTTGGATCCTCTCTCCTAACGGGGCTCAGACTCACAGCTGGTTTTCCAGCAGAGCTGAAGCCTTGCAACAGGTTGAGTAAATCTGCTGGATAATTGCAGCCACCTTGTCCCAGCAGCTGCTCCGGAGTTATTCCTGTGTGACAACAACTCCAGTGAAATCAGAGCTGAGCTCTGGCTGCAAACAGAGGCACCAGTGGCAGGGAAAGGGAATTCTGGGGGTGAGCAACCTCCACGTGCTGGGAAGGTTAACGCACCCTGAGCCTTTTCTGGGTCGATATCCAGCCTAGCAGAGCCTTTTGTAGGGATGAAATTCCACTTGGATTTCTGCAGCGGTGCTCCAGAATCACAGCTTGTTTCTAGATATTATGGCTTTAAAGAGAACGTTGTAAAAATAAACCCCTCGTATCAGCCACGAAACCATGGATCCTTGGGAATACTCACGCTGGAGCTGCTGAGAAACGTTCTTGTCATCCCAGGATAGCGTTAACTGTGGTACCTAAAGCCATCAATATGCATTGAGTAATTCACTGCTGTTAAGTTTAGGAGAAACATGTAGTTAATGCATTTAGCCCACAACCTCCAACTGCCTCCCATGCCCCCCGGGGAATCTCTTCCCTCTCCCAATCCCGCAGCATCCCCACTGACAACTCCTACTCAGCTATGCACTGCCAATGGAAACAGCTGTGACAGCTCCAAACCGAAAATGGGACTTGTGCAAATGAAATTCAGTGTAGCAGCAGAAGAAAGAGCCACGGGGTTGCTCCGCTGCTTTTGCGCCCCGTGGGCCCTGCTCCTCCAGATCGTTCCTTCAGCAGCACCCACCAGGAGCCCGGCGGGATCCTGGGGAAAAGGGGGATAGGGCCAGCTGGGAAATGGAGAAATGGAGCTGGAGAATGGCAGGGAAACCTTCAACCACCTGAGCTCTCCTGCCCTGGCCTGGGGGGAGTTCAAAGGGCGTTTTTTGGGTGATGCTCAATGCAAACCGAGGCGTCTTCTGGAATGAGGCTGATTTCAGCCTTTCCTTAAAAATAATCTTGCTCTTGGATCTCCAGGACAAGGGGAATAAACAGCCTAAAATCCAAGGCTGAGCTATTGTTTTCCAATCTGTTTTAGCCTTCATCTTGTTGGCAGGCTGCTTTAGAAAAGCAAAAGGTTAATGAGCCAATGTGCAGTGGGATTATTGCAGTAAAGATGACAGTGAACCAGTAATTACTAATTAGATGCAGTTTAACAGGAGGAACAAGTGAAATCTCCTCTTCACCAACTGTCAATAATTAGCAGATTTGGTGAGGTTGAAATGTGTCCACAGTTAAAAGGCTGATTTTTTAATGAAATGGCACTTGACAAAAGAGCTGTATGGAGGTCACAGCCATAGCCCTCGAGACGCTTCCCCATTCCATACTTAGGAGGGAAATCAGATGCAATCCAGCAGGGGGTCCCCATGGAACCATCCCTCCCTTGGGATTGCTTTGCACGGGGGGGAGGGGAGCAGGAGGGATTCTCTGCAGTAATTTTGTCCAAGTTGGATGAGAAGCCAGGGAAGGGATTTGCCAGCTGCCATGGGGAAAAATGTTTGAGAAGTGAGAAGTTCTGCTTTGCTTCTGGGGCTGGGGAACGGTTTCCTGGGAGTCTGGGAGCCCTTGGGTTGGAGGCTGGGCTTGGAAGGAGCTCCTCTCAGCAAAGAAGTGGCACAAGGTCCTGAAGGGCTGGCAGGAGGCTGGAAGCTCAGTGGGAAGTGTCTCCCAAAGACTGCAGAGGATTCAAGCTGTGCCGCAGAGATTGTTTCCTCCTGCTCCGCCGGTGGCTTCGGGAGCACCAAGAGGTTCATCTGAGGTTCCTCTCCAAGTGCTGACCCAGCTTATCTTCTGCTTTATCTTCTGTCTTATCTTCTGCTTTATCTTCATCTTCTG